>NW_027660696.1:20000-103431 GCF_963280865.1 Gymnoscopelus braueri | reverse complement strand
GTAATCCTACACGTTAGACTTTAACCAGCTAGGCTACACACCCTTCTCACACATCACCCTGTTCACTGACAGAGAGGAGAGAGAGAGAGAGAGAGAGAGAGAGAGAGAGAGAGAGAGAGAGAGAGAGAGAGAGAGAGAGAGAGAGAGAGAGAGAGAGAGAGAGATGAGAGAGAAGAGAGAGAGAGAGAGAGAGAAGAGAGAGAGAGAGCAAGTAGGTTAGAGAAAGTAGAGAAAGTGAAAGCAAGTAGGCCTAACTCCTGTTACAAATTAACTCCTAGATATAAAACTATGTTCATGTTCAATGCCTTGCACTGGATGAGGAGAGTGTGGAAATCAGACATGGGAGAAGAACTCAAGAGGAGTCAGTACTGCTGTATGGGGCTGAGACATGGACCCTCACAGTGGAGTCAGTACTGCTGTATGGGGCTGAGACATGGACCCTCACAGTGGAGTCAGTACTGCTGTATGAGGCTGAGACATGGACCCTCACAGTGGAGTCAGTACTGCTGTATGGAGCTGAGACATGGACCCTCACAGTGGAGTCAGTACTGCTGTATGGGGCTGAGACATGGACCCTCACAGTGGAGTCAGTACTGCTGTATGGGGCTGAGACATGGACCCTCACAGTGGAGTCAGTACTGCTGTATGAGGCTGAGACATGGACCCTCACAGTGGAGTCAGTACTGCTGTATGAGGCTGAGACATGGACCCTCACAGTGGAGTCAGTACTGCTGTATGGAGCTGAGACATGGACCCTCACAGTGGAGTCAGTACTGCTGTATGGAGCTGAGACATGGACCCTCACAGTGGAGTCAGTACTGCTGTATGGGAGCTGAGACATGGACCCTCACAGTGGAGTCAGTACTGCTGTATGGAGCTGAGACATGGACCCTCACAGTGGAGTCAGTACTGCTGTATGGAGCTGAGACATGGACCCTCTCACAGTGGAGTCAGTACTGCTGTATGGAGCTGAGACATGGACCCCTCACAGTGGAGTCAGTACTGCTGTATGGGGCTGAGACATGGACCCTCACAGTGGAGTCAGTACTGCTGTATGGGGCTGAGACATGGACCCTCACAGTGGAGTCAGTACTGCTGTATGGGGCTGAGACATGGACCCTCACAGTGGAGTCAGTACTGCTGTATGGAGCTGAGACATGGACCCTCACAGTGGAGTCAGTACTGCTGTATGGGACACTGAGAGTGTACAAATGGAACCAAATGGTCCATTTGGTTCCATTTGTACACTCTCAGAGTTAAATTAACCTTGATTTTAGAATATAAATTGGAGTCCCAGAGATAGAAATGGCATTAAATGGGGGTCCGTAGCCTAATGGCATGTCAAACTGGGGGTCCTTGAAATTAAAATGGTTGAGAATCACTGCTAGAGCCGTAAAAATCTTCTCTTATGGGGGTCCCTGGCATATATTTTCAAATGGGGGTCCGCGGGGGTGAATAAGTGTCAATTTGGGGGTCCTTGACATGAAAAAGGTTTGAGAACCACTCCTCTACAGCAGGGGTATTTAACGTTTTTTTTTCAGACCATGGACCCCTAACAGCAATTAGCAATATGATCAAATATTTAATAAATGTCCGCATCGCGATCAATCTTATGAATCAATTATTTTTGACACTTCCTTCACATGAAAAAGTTATGAGAACCACAGAACCAGAAAGGATTTAGAAGATATTTGTAGAATGGGCCTCAGGTCTTACTGGGTTAAATAATAGTGATTAGGCGATGATGATGATGTAATAATTGAGCCAGGTGTGGTGACACAGAGACAGGTGATATTCAGAGCATGGTGTAAGCTGCTGACAGCCTGCAGCACAACCAGCCATGTTTACACCCATCAAACATCATTATGTCACTCATGGAATGCTGAGAAACACACACACTGAAGAACCAACAATAGAAATACGCCTTTTTTTTCTCCGCCACACACACTCACACACACACACACACACACACACACACACACACACACACACACACACACACACACACACACACACGGTAATTCTCCAACGCACTTTACAATGTACAGTACATTTACCCATTCACACACGCACTCTCACACACACACACACACACACACACACACACACACAGGCACACGCACAGCAGAGGAAACCATGCAGAGCACAAACCTGCTCTTCCGGAGCAACAATTAGCAATTGTCAAAATAAACAATGAACGTATCATCTGTAACCAGCATCAGAGTTCTCTTATTCTGCCTGAACCCGACCCGACGTTTTCAGGCCGGGCTGGGCCCAAAATGTATGCTAATTAGCCCCCCAAAAAAAAGAATTCGACGGCCCCTAGCGGCCTAACGGTAAGGCCGACGGAAATATCAGTGTATGTGTTGGATGCAGCTCAATATGAACTTTACTCAGGTATCTAGTTTGTCGCCGTCCGACCTTCCTAGCCCGTGTTATTAAAGAAAAACAGGCGACAGTGGCCAAAACTCAATAGGCGAACGTGGCCGTTGTCAAGATGTTTTGTCCATTCTCTCTGGAACAGAAGGTCCAATCTACTCAGTTCAAAGCTTGTTGGATGCCTGACTTTGAGGACATTAAGCACATTAATGACAAATCTTTCGGGTTTTCGGGCCTAAACGTATGGTAATTGTTCGGGCCGAGCCGAGCTTCGTTAGGCTTCCTTAATGTTCAGGCCAGTTGAGAACTCTAAGCAGCATTATGCTATCTAAATCAGGGGTCTTCAACGTTTTCAGGGCAAGGACCCCCTAGCTGAGAGAGAGATGAAGCAGGGACCCCCATTGTATAAAATTGTGTTTCAGATTAAACTATTTTTTTCGTTTACTTGGTCTGCTCTTTTTTCCCTCTACTCCTATACCTCTTTGCCAAAAATAGCAGATCTACAAGCTCACAACGCCTCGCAGCGCGAGGCGTTGTGAGCTTGTAGATCTGCTATTTTTGGCTAACGTTCTCCACAGAAAAGGGATGCTAGGGTTCAAATGGTAAAAAAAAATTAAAAAAAAGATATTACCCAAAGATTTGGCGGACCCCCTGCAGTAACTCTGAGGACCCCCTAGGGGTCCCGGAACCCCTGTTGAAGACCCCTGATCTAAATGACATTCAGCAGTCATGGGTTCAGTGAGTGTCTCGCTCACGTGTGTCACACATCCACCTGTCACTCATGTCTGATGATGTCACCACAGATCAAACTCAACTTCATTCGATTACAACAACAAAGCTCTCAACAACGTGTCGCATCACGTAGCATCTTGTAGATCTGCTATTTTCTGAATAGCCCAAGTATAAAATAGGGCTTAATTGTATGTTAAATCATGCTGTTGTACAGTGTTGATTTTGTCGACTAAAACTATGACGAAAAACTTTCGTCGACTACCTTTTTTCACTGACGAAAACTAAATAAAAACTAAATATAAACTAAGCTATGATGACTACAACTAAGACTAAATATATTGACAATTTCGTCAACAAATAAAAACTAGACCAAAATGTCAGTGAGGATCTAGTGGAGAAGAGATCCAGTAGAACTAAAGACAAGTCATTTTATGTTTGGTTGCACTCGGGTGTTGTCCGAAAATAGCAGATCTACAAGCTCACAACGTGTCGTGCTGCGACGTGTTGTGAGCTTGTAGATGTGTTATTTTCAGCATGCAACCAAGCGTAAAATCAGCCATAATGAATACATTTTAGTCGACTAAGGGCAGGTACACACTGCAGGACCTTTAAGTGGTCGGGGGGTCATCTGATCGTTAAGCATTACACACTGCAGGAGTTTATTTCTTGAAATGGGCTGTCATATATCGTTGTGGTTTTCACACTATAGATTGATCCCCGATAGTTCACTAGGATGCTATCTCCAGAGTCAGACCCAATACATACATTTGTGTTTATTCCAATTCATTTTAATCGACGTATCCCGTGATATGCCCCTCGATCTCCCTCTCTCTCTCTCTCTCTCTCACACACTCTCTCTCACTCTCTCGCACGTCAAGTGCGCAGAAGAAGTCAGTGACAGAGTTGCCATGTCCGCTTATTATAAGCGACTTTTGGATTGTTTTTCTGTAAAGTTGCTTGAAAGTGTAGTTGCTTTTTTGGCCTTGTTTCCTAATGTTGTTTGAACCAGTTGTTCTCAAAAATGTTCATAGCAAGGACCCCCAAATTAATATTTGTCCGCAGAGGTGCAGACCCCCCCCTTCTGAAAATATGTTGTGCCATAGACCCCCATACAAGATCTGCGTGGATTTGGAAAATATTTCAATTTCCCCCCCCCCCCCCCCCCAAGATTTCTTCTTTAAAAATAGCCTATCTACAACGTGAGCTTGTAGATCGTCTATTTTCAAGTATCCAATGTATGTGTATATAGGCTTCATGCATAGTCGCTTGTTGGGCTTGTTTTCACAAACCTGGTTGCTTATTTCTCTCGCAAAATCTGGCAACACTCACAGACAAACACATACACACACACACACACACACACACACACATACATACATACAGATCGCTCGCTCTCTGTGTGTCTCTCTCTCTCTATCTCTGTGCAATAGTCTCAAATAAACAGCCCCCTTCGAGCACGCTCGCTCACTCTCATTCTGTTTTATAATAATGTTTAACTTAATACAGGACTGGACAGTATGCGGGGGATCTGTTTGTTGTGGTCAGTCAGGTCCACCGACCTTCCATAGCCACGGTGGCTGTAATGTGCTCTCATTGGCTGTGGCGCTGATCTCCTCGCAGACCCCTTTCATACTGTATGATACTGTGAGATGTCTAGTTGCGAACGCAGCGCCGCGCAAGTGGAGCTTACTATGAAACCGTGCTCGGGTTGTTGCGAACGCGGGAGGAGGCGCGGCGAAGCCGCGCCTCCGACCAAGTGGAGCTTACTATGTAACCCTGCTTGGGTTGTGTCTCTGTGTGCACTGCCTGTGTGCACTGCCTGTGTGCAGCTCCTCTGAGATAAGTAAATGTCCAATTTAGACGTACCATACATCAAATGAAAGGTCTTTGAAAACTGAACACACCTGTCAAGGTTGCGTTTAAGCCCGCCCCTTCCCCCGGAAGCCACGCCCCGGAGAAGGCTCCTAAAAACTCCCCATTGAAACCCCATGTTAAATGAAAAGTGCCCGAATCGCTCCCAAACCTTTTCTACCCCCCCTAAGTGGGGGTCTACGAACAAATACATCGGGCTCGGATTTTGGCTCCGCCCCCCGGAAGTGGGTGAAACAGGCACTTCAAACACTTTGTTGAATTGTTCAAAAACATTCCAAGTTTTTTTTTGGGGAATTTGTATTTTTCTAAGATGCTCCTTTTAACGCAGATTTAAAAAAAAAAAAAAAAAAAAAAAAAAAAAAAAATGTATTGGTTACTTTTTTTTAAATATTTGTTTTCATTCTTTTTTTTCTTTTTTTGCGTTCGCTTACCGCGTTCGCGCGTCTTACTTGTGTCTCTCTCTGTGTCTCTGTGTATCTGTGTCTCTGTGTGCACTGCCTGTGTGCAGCTCCTCTGAGATAAGTAAATGTCCAATTTAGACGTACCATACATCAAATGAAAGGTCTTTGAAAACTGAACACACCTGTCAAGGTTGCGTTTAAGCCCGCCCCTTCCCCCGGAAGCCACGCCCCGGAGAAGGCTCCTAAAAACTCCCCATTGAAACCCCATGTTAAATGAAAAGTGCCCGAATCGCTCCGAAACTTTTTCTACCCCCCCTAAGTGGGGGTCTACGAACAAATACTTCGGGCTCGGATTTTGGCTCCGCCCCCCGGAAGTGGGTGAAACAGGCACTTCAAACACTTTGTTGAATTGTTCAAAAACATTCAAAGTTTTTTTTTTGTCAATTTGTATTTTTCTAAGATGCTCTTAACACAGATTTTTATGATATTTTTTTTTAATGTTTTATTGGTTACTTTTTTTAAAATATTTTTTTTTCATATTTATTTTACTTTTTTTGCGTTCGCTTCCCGCGTTCGCGCGTCTTACTTGTCGGCGCGACATAGCTGAATATCTAACAGGGTAGTTATCTGAAAACGGTCGGAAAGCCATCGCAGAGCGGATAATCGCGGCTAGATCGTGTCGCAGAGCCTTTCACACACAGCGAGCATTATCTCGCCGATCAAAGGCCGATCTGCGTCAGATCGGGAGATTTTGTCGCCAAAAAATGGCGCCGACAGCATTATCGGACCAAATATCCTGCAGTCTGTACCTGCCTTAAATCAACTGTATTGTTGCGCGCACGCACGCACACACACACACACACACACACACACACACACACACGCACACACACACACGTTTTGTGTGTTATCCTTTTAGCCTTAATGTCTGACTGTACCTTGTGCTGTTTTACATCAATCACTTATACTAACTAAAGCTATTTGAAAATGCTCACAACGACCCATGTAGATCTGCTTTTAACAAAACATTTTGAACAACATAAATCTTGGAGGGGGGGGGGGGGACCACTGGCCACAAAATATGTTCAGATGAGGGCCCGTGGCATACATATGGTATGTAATACATATGAATTTGTGGGTTCCTTGACATGAACACGTCTGAGAACACATACATGCAAAGCATACATCTCCGCCGTATATGGAATAAAATACACAAGTACATTATATCTTAAATCTGAGATTAAGTATGTACAGCACTTGGTTGGTTACTTTCCACCATGCTAATCCTGTGCACGCACGCATGCACGCACGCACGCACGCAGGCGCACACACACACACACACACGCACGCACACACACACACACACACAAACACATCTAATAGATTCAGATTCACTTCATTGGCACTTAGATGCATAGATGCTCGGAAGCTCCATTACAATAAAAACATGATAAAACGACTCAAGAAACAATAAAGACAGGGTGAGTATATCAGTCAATACAACGTGTCGTTCTGATATCACTTGCACTTGTAAGTTGTAACTGAGAGGATATAGTCTACTAATGGAAATGGAACAACATGGACCCGTACGTTTGTGTATATGGTAGAACTACGTATCTGGTAGGCCTTCCATAGTACCATTTGTACCACGATCAGAGTAATAATATATAAACTGTCCGAACCAAATGGACCCGAAATGCTCTGAGTTTAAAACACTAAAGGTCCTTACACACCGGCGAATGTGCGAATATACGCAAAATTCGGACTCGTTCCGAATAATTAAAAGACGCTTTTTCGCTTCGCTTTTCCGCTTTTTCGCGCCATGTACGCTTGCATTGACTTTATAAGGTTTTTTAAAAAAGCGTATTATTCGCACGAAAAAATCGCCCCGGTGTGTAAGGACCTTAAGGATTTGACAGTCTGTGCACCTGTTCAAGTCTAACACAACTTGTATTTCTGATACTACTTGTAAACTGTATAACTCATACAAAGAGTAAGGTCACCTGTACCTTTGCACCTATCACCACTAATATATATATATATAAACACCTGTCACCACTCACCAGGGTTGAGCTGAAGGGGGTGCTACGGGGGGTCGTCGACCCCTTAGTTCCCAGGCTGGGGGCTCGCGCGTGTTCCACATGCACGAGCTCCACATGCACGCGCAAGCACTCACCGTCAGCCGCCCGCGAGCCGTCAATCATTAACACAACAACGCACCGTCAGGGGCGAGCTATATTATACCTCTATGGGGGCGAGCCGTCTTTAACACCTTTAACAATGGCCTCAACCTGGCTGCTTTGCATAACATTAAAGACATGGAGTGTGAAAGGGTTAATCGCTTAGCAGAGGACAAGAGCTAGTAGCCTGCCAGACACTCACAAACTTATCCCTGTCTAGCTCTGGTCCATAGCGTTAGAAGGAGTTCTCCTTAACGTTATGGTACTTTCGATTCTTTCCCCTCGCACCGCGGTAGCGCAGCCTCTCGTCTGTAGTACAAATAAAAAATACACTTTTGGTACTCACCAAAACAAAGACGGTTTAATGGAGTTGAAAGCCTATTCTACTAAGTGGGAACACTGTGAGCCCCCACCTCACGTCTAAAATACACTTTTTGGCCAGAAAAGAAAATATTTCACCGGAAGGAAGAATCTGGTCAATAGGAAAATTCCATTGACCAGATCTGTAGAGGGCACTGTGGAGTAACGAAAAACAGGTTTTAATTCCGGTGAAATATTTCCTTTTCTGGCCAAAAAGTGTATTTTAGACGTGAGGTGGGGACTCACAGTGTTCCCATTTAGTAAAGTAGGTTTTCAACTCCATAAAACCGTCTTTGTTTTGGTGAGTAGCAAAAGGGTATTTTTTTTATTTTTTACTTGTTTTTAAAAACACTGTTTTAAAAGCAATGTAAGTCTTAAAAAAAAAGCTATTCAAGTAAAGACAAGTTGATTGATTATTTTAAGTACTTATGTGTGGGTGAATATATGTAAAGGGCTTTAATATAAAAAAAGGAAAATAATGTTGCTATGTTGGATATGCAGGCATGTTGCTATGTGCACATGCCTGCACGCGCATGTGCCCGCGCGCGTGCACGTGCGCGCGCACGTGACGTCATAAAATATAGCCCCCTTAGTTAAAAAATCCACAGCTCACCACTGCCACTCACCACTAATATACATATACACCACTAATATACATATATATATATATATACACCTGTCTCCATTAATAAAGTGAAGAGCTTCGCAGGTTGTTAATAAACGCAGCAACAGGTGTCAGTCAGTCAGAAACACGAACATAACAGATAAAACCCTGTTAGAAACACCATAAAACTACCTTATAAACAACATATAAACAACACTACACGCTGTTATAAACTACCATATAAACTACCATATAAACTACCATATAAACAACACTACACGCTGTTATAAACGGAGAACATGAGAGAAAATAAAACATTCAGAATAAACCGGCTTTATGACGTTAATCCTGTTCACATGACGCTACACTGTTCATTACACAACTACAAGCGACACACACACTGAACTACACCATACAGACACTTTAAGGTGATGTCAGTGTTGTTAACAGGTGTTTAAAGGCGTTTAAAGGCGTTTAAAGGTGAATAAAGTGTGTTTTAAAGTGTTTAAAGTGTTCATACCTGGCTCTGGAGAGGAGGATGTGTCTCTGTCCTGCCGCTCCGCCATTTCTCTCTGTGTGTGTGTGTGTGTGTGTGTGTGTGTGTGTGTGTGTGAGTCCACTGTGACGTCACTGACAGGGATTAGCAGCACGAGACCCAGCTGACACGCACCATGATGGAGTTAAAAGACACGCACGCGCTCACACACACACGCTGCTCTGCTCCACTGCGCCCCCCAGTGGACAGGTGGGTGGGGGGTGATGATGATACACGCACACGCACGCACGCACACACACACACACACACACACACACACACACACACACACACACACACACACACACACACACACACACACACACACACACACACACACACACACACACACACACACACACATGCTGTCACTGTCAGTTGAATATTGCATGAAAATATGGATGACTGTGTAATAACTTTAACAACCATTGTCAAATACATTGTTGTTATTATTATTATTATTATTATTATTATTATTATTATTACATATTTAATGTATTTAATGTGTTTAATTTGTTTAATATATGTAATTTATTTATTTATGCATTTTGTATTTCTTTATATTTCATAATTTCATCTATAATATTTATCTGTGGAACAGAGTCAAACTAAATGTAATCCCTCAACTCCTACAATTCCAAGTGCTTGTCAGGGTGGGGGGTCCCCAGTTCAAATAGGATTATTTTGGGGGGTCCCCAGTTGAAATATGATTATTTTGGGGGTCCCCAGTTGAAATATGATCATTTTGGGGGGTCCCCAGTTGAAATGTGATCATTTTGGGGGGTCCCCAGTTCAAATATGATTATTCTGGGGGGTCGTGGCTTGAAAAGATTGAGAAGCACTGTTCTAAATCATCTCTTTGTTGTTCTTGCTGCTACAATGTTGAGGAACTGAAGCCAAATAATGAGACTATAAATTGTGTAAGATAATTCATCACCTTCCTAAATGGCCTAAGTCATTTGTTCAGAAAATAATAAAAAATGATCCAAAACAAAACTATATGATATTTCTTAATCATTTCACCCAAAACGTTTATAACAAATTGTGACTATTATAACATAAAAATAACACTGCCTGTCAGTTATGTTACATAAGAGATTTAAATAGGTTTAAATAGGATTACATCTGACCTTTTTGGCCTAAGTCACAAAACTGGCCTATTTTGGCCTAACACTAGGGAGTTTTAGACCATTATACATAATGGGGAGGGAACAGCACGATCGTTTTCAATTAGGAGATACTGTAGGTGATTTTACCAGAGGTGGCCAGTGTCATGAGGAGCTGACTTAGGCAAAAATAACATTTTCCTCAAATGACTTATGCCATTAGTTTAGGAAGGTGACGATATGATGTGATGTGTAAGTGTAACAATAAAACTCTAGAAACCTGTATGTTACATTTGTCATTTCCCTGCTGTCCTTCCTATATAGGTCTATTAGTGTGAATTATTGGGTTTAAACATAACAGGTGCTTTATGTAGGTCTATAAATATCACATCTGTAATGCTTTGCCAGTTAGTGTGTATAGGCAGTTTATGACAGAACTGCAGTGTTATACTGACATCTACTGGCGACTAGACCACATTGCATCGGCCTTGTCTCTGCATTTCAATGAGCTTTAACCAAGCACTAGTTTGACCTCTGACCTCTGTAAGAATACCTGCTAAAGGTCAATTCATACACAATGCAACATAAAACCCTTTATTAAACCCTTTATTATTACTGTCATTCCTTTTCGTAGGTGTTTTTGTGTGTGTGTGTAGATTCAGTGATTTTCAATGGTGGAGAAAGTACTCAAATTCTTTACTTTAGTAAAAGTACCAATACTGCAATATAGAAATACTTTGTTACAAGTAAAAGTCCAGAATTAAAAATTTACTTGAGTAAAAGTAGAAAAGTATTGCCATCAAAATGTACTTAAAGTACCAAAAGTAAAAGTACTAAAATATTTGAAAATATTTACAGTAAAAGTCCAGAATTCAAAATTTACTTGAGTAAAAGTACAATAGTATTGGCATCAATATCTACAAGCTCACAACGCGTCGCGATGCGACACGTTGTGAGCTTGTAGATCTGCTATTTTCAAACAGCCTAGGTATAAAATAGGACTAAAATGGTTAATGTATGTTTTATAATGTATTAATTTATATCTGCAGAAGTAACTAGTAACTCAAGTTATCAAATAGTTGTAGTGGAGTAAAAGTACAATATTTGCCCCTGAGACGTAGTGGAGTAGAAGTAAACGTATTGTAAATTGGACATACTCAAGTAAAGTACAAATACCTCAAAATTGTACTTAAGTACAGTACTTAAGTAAATGTACATAGTTACTTTCCACCACTGCATGCAAGTAGACCCACCTCTTGAAATGTAATACAGCAGAGCAGAGGTTCTCAACCTTTTTAGACTGAGTAACACCTCAGAAGATATTTTACAAAGATTTGTATACATTTTGAAAAGGTGAAATGGGACATTCTGCATAATTAAGTGCATTTTGATGCCAATACTTTTGTACTTGTATCGTACGTTTTTTATCCCGGACTTTTACTTTTAATGGAGTATTTATACATTGCAGTATTGATACTTTTACTTAAGTAAAACATTTGAGTACTTTTTCCACCACTGACAAAAACCATACAGTGCTGATCCTGTAACCACGGTGTTAACTCTACATTCAGAACATGTATTTATCAATAGATGTGTTTTAATCCCATCTCTGCCTTAAAGTCATTTATTTTCCTCGTTTACATCCTGTTTAAATCGAGTGTAATACCGACTTTCACCTGATGCGCCCCCCCCCACCACTACCGCCTAATGAGGAATACAGAGAACTTCTGACAGAATGTGATAGTATAGCATTATATTAATGTTGAATATAGTCTATAGTATATACAATACAAATACATCACATTGATTGATTGATTCAATCCTTTATTAACAACATTATTAGATGAAGGTACAGTTACAGGTTATGCTTGTTTCCATCCTTTAAGCTACGTCCACTTTTATGTTGAATACAATATGACATCCGTCATGTGATGAGCTTGTACAGTGGATATTAATATATATTTTTTTTTTCCAATTTTTTTTAATAAAAAAGGAACGGTTTTGGACATGCAAGGTTTCTACCCGACAACAACAACTTGCTTCATGCTTACACACACACACACACACACACACACACACACACACACACACACACACACACACACACACACACACACACACACACACACACACACACACACACACACACACACAGCTCTGTACAGAAGTGGGAAACACATTGTACACAGTAACAGGAATATAAGAATATTTATCAGCTTTAAAAAGAATCATAAGAGTCATTGGACAGGCGTCTCTTATCCTACTCTTCTCCCTGTGTGATGTCTGTCTGTTTGTTTGTTTTTGTATTGTTTAAGTGTTTACCTTTCTGTGTGTGGTGTTTATGTTGTGTATGTGTGTATGTTGGGAAGCCAGTGTATGTTTATACAATATGTGTATGATGTTCCTGATATGATCTGTGGTGAGTGGTGACAAAAACTGAAAACTAAATAAAAAAAATAACAAATAAATAATTATACAATATCAACATTAGCCGAAAATGAAATAAAATACAAATAATTATGATATCAAATGTAGGTCATACTGACAGGAGAGATGATCAGAGGAGCAGAGTTTGTACCACCATTATTAAGAGAAGGACTGAAGTATGGATATAGTTTCTCAGTGAAGGTACAGCCAGTGAAAGAGTAGAGATGAACTCTGACCTCCACATCATAAAAGGAGACCAGACCCTCCTCATAATCCACAAACACTCCCACTTTCTGGACCTCCTCTCCTACAGGGAGGAGGACAGGAGGGCCAGCATAAGCCCTGTACTTTCTATTCATCAACACTATAGTCCAGTAACCATTGTTGGGGTTCAGTGTGATTGATCCCTTCCTGTTGATGGACTCTCTGGCCACTCCTAGACCCCACGCAGTCTTCCCTTTAACCTGAACCTCATAGTAAAACCTTCCTGAGGAGAAGCTTTGTTTTCCTAAGACACAGATATATGTATAGAATCTCTCTGGGTTGTTTGGGAGATTCTTCGTTATGTCTCCATCACTCACTTGTTTTCCATCCTCAGACAGGATGAGGTCAGGATGTACTGTATCAGGGTCCAGAGTCACATCCACTGCATATTTCTGGATCATCTTCATCTCAACATCACTCAGCTTCTTCATCTCTTGACCGAGTGTCTTCAGCAGCTGAGCCACAGCAGGTTCTTCCAGTTCTTTAATACGAGCCTTTAAATCAATGATATTATAGGTTAACGTGTGATAATTATCATTTACTCTTACTTATTACTCTTACTCAGTGATTCTCAACGTTGTACATTTCAAGGACCCCCAGTTAGATATACATTAGACCATGGACCACCATTTGATATGATTTACTTAAATCTCTGGGACCCCAATCTATACTGTAACATGCTCAGTGCTTATTTAACTCTCAGAGTGTACAAATACTCATTTCTACTGACGTCAAGCCATCATCATCATCCTGTTGAACACAGTCATGTTATACTGTAGTGCTATTGAACAACATTGTTTTGTACAGTATTGGCTAAAGTAGTGTTTTTCAACCTGAAACCATAAACACACCATCCACCTATATGAACATTCCTGTGAGTCACCAACCACACTAGACAGTAGCCTCCGGGCCATCTACTACCGGTGGTCATCACCGCCGCGGTCCAAAAAGCCCTCGGCGGAGCCAAGTGAGAAAAAAAAAAACACAAACAAACAAGGTGGCAGCGTGACTCTGTTACTTCCGCGTTGACGCAGCACGCTGTGCAAGGCGTCAGCGTAGGGGGAGGGGCCTAGGTGCGTCCTAGAAGAGGGCTGCACTGTGCCCCACAGGTCACAAGAGGGCAGCGTGGCGCTAGGTCAGGAGTTCTCCTGGCCGTCACTCCTCTCGTTGCAATTCACTGACTTGTTTGAGTATATGAATATATATGAGTATATAAATATACAAATAAATACTTTCACGGTAAATAGGTGAAATAAAGATAAAGAGACACTTGGCTCTGCTCATATACTGATAGAGTAAGTGTATACGAAGTATATGAGTATACAAATATTCGAGTGTTGAGCATGTAAGTGTATAGTATACAAATACATACGTTTACGAATATATACCTATTTGTTTAGGTACATAGATAAGCATACATGGCTTAAATAATATAGCAAACATGGCCAGCCCAGCGCCCCACGTCTGTCTGGGCTGTGGGCGGCCACGATAGATGTATGCTTTGCTTGGGGATGGATCATGCGCGCACGGGAGTCTGGACCCCTCTGCGTGCATGAATCGCTTATCCTGCTGGCAGTCGTTTTCTCTCCAACCCGCGAAGCGGGGGGCACCATATATGGTGTGTTGCACGGCAGAGCCGTCCACACCTAGGTGCAATTCTACATTGTGGCGCGCGTTCCACAACAAGGAGAGTTTGGAGTAGAAATGTCAGAGTCTCCGTGTTGGAGCGCCTCAGTGCGGCTGCAGAGTTCAGGTGCAACCTCTTCCAGGGGAAGATGGAGACACTAGAGACTCTGCTGGAGACACAAGACAAACTGCTGGCATTGAGTCTGATATGGGCATCCATCCTAACGAATAAAATGTATGTATACAAATATTGATGTATATATATATACAAAAAAAAAAAAAGAAAAGGCCAGGTGCCTGTCGTTTAGAGGCAAGCCGTTTCCACTGCAACCCAACGGACTGAACGTCCCAGGGTGGCAGAGCCGCACCATACGAGCGTATTGGTGCCAGGTTCGGCAGCTTCTGCGTTCAGGTGTAATAACGCACTATACGGCGTGTCGCTGACAGGGTCAGTTCACGCGACCGTGGTGTAGGTCTGTCTGTCGATCTGCCAGTGACACAGACAGGACATGCTGGTCTGTTGTACACAAACTGTGCGAACCGGGCTTGGTGTTTCCAGCGGAGCACATCCGTACTGTCAGGGGCGAGCGGAGCGCACCATATATGGTGTGTGGCACGGCAGGGCCGTCTACACACCTAGGGTAATTCTGCGTGGTAGAATCCGGTCATCGGTGTGAAGCCACGGAGTAAGCTCCTTGCTCATCCCGAGAATGCACAGAGCCATGGCTATCCGGACGCAGCTAGCCAAACACAGAGGCTATTCCGTCACTGTATCAGCGCGCGCTTACGTGGCGCGTGCGTGACCATAATAGCCCTGACCTTTATGGAGTATGGCTGCTCTCCGGCCGGTGAGGCGCCATCGGTGGCGGTCCTAGTCCAAGCTGCGGCAGGAGGACCGAGCTTGTCCGATGAAGCGGCCTATTGAGCCATCGGCCATGTTAGGCCAAGAGGCCAGTGCCCGGCTACAACGAGCTAGGAGGCTCGTGAATGTGCACGGGAGGTGATGGCAGGAATGCTCCGGCGGGGCTGTGAGCAGCTTGCCGAAGTAATAGAGTACTTTCTCCACCACTGGTGTGGACAGTCATTATAGCCTGCTTTACGGCGTATCACCGATTGGGTCGGTTTACGCGTCCGTGGCGGGGTCCCGTCAGTGGGAACACTGGGCGGGGCTTACTGGTGGTCTGTTAGAACACACATAAAGCAGCCATTGGAGCCCGCTATACAACGTATTACCGGCTAGGCCGGTTCGCGGGTTCATGGCGGAGTTCCGTCAGCGGAATCACTTGGCAGGCGGCTGGTGGTCTGTCGAACACAACCTGGGCGGCCATTATAGCCCACTATGCGGCGTATCACCGATTGGGTCGGTTTACGCGTCCGTGGCGGAGTTCTGTCGGTGAATCTGGTCTCAGTGACGCGAGACAGAACGCGCTGGGTCTGCCAGGGGTCCCCTGAATCAGTCAGTGCACGCTATACAGCGTATCGCCGACTGGGTCGGTTTACAGCTGTGGCATAGTTCGCTGGAGAACCGGGTTTGGTGATTCCAGCGGAGCACATCCGTACTGTCAGGGACGAGCGGAGCGCAACATATATGGTGTGTTGCCGTTTCCACTCCAGCCCAACAGACTAAACGTTCGTGGGCGACGGAGCTGTGAGAGCCAAGCTCAGGCTATGGCTCCCCCTCTTTACCTGCCCTGCCTGGTTTGGACAGGTCTGTAGAGTTGGATTTTGTTTGGACAAGACTACGAGTGTTGGCAGCCTATTAACCAACTGCAGTGTGCAGTTCAGAGAGCGGGCGTGGTAAATCGCCCCTCTTGGGGTTGGGTTGCGGCTCGTTTAGAGGTGAAACAAACAAGATCCTAAAGGAGAGCAAGAGTAGCCCCCCGCATGTTACAAGGTGCTTGGACTCAGTCCTGGGACCTTGGCGTCGGGAGAGCCTCCGCATCCAAGATTGGATGACCGGCCGGTGCGTGCTTGCTCAGAGGAGCAGTGCCACAACGATGTGGCCAGGCTCCGGCGGCACTTGGGCACTGAGGCCGGCGCCTCGACAAGAGAGGTTGCAGGCTCGGCATGGGTTAGAGGCCAGAGCAGGGACTTTGTCCCTTGCTCCAGTGGGACGGGCCACCCTCTGGGCTCGCCCAGATTTTCAGTTGAGGGCCAGGTTGACCTGGAGGCTGTACCTATGCCCTTTGGGGCTGATGGCAGCCACGGCACGCATTGTGCCCCCGGCTCTCCTGAACATGCGGCCAGTACTGATTGGGTCAATCCCCGCATTCCACCTTATCCAGCCTGATCAGAGTACGAGTCAGTCTTGAACCGCACCCTTCCCACCCCCTCGGGGCAGTGAAGCAGGGTTGCAGTCACTGTTGGGCCCTGTCAGGGCCTTGAAAGGGTGTTGGACCTAACTGCCTGGGGCAGATGGTCTCCAAGGCTGGGCTCCCTCAATGGATTGAGAAACAATCCAGCAGGCGTATAGGTGGGCAGACAGGCCAGCCCCGACAGGAATGTGTGCACATTCCACACAGGGCCTCGCTGCCTCTTGGGCTTTGGCGAGGTGCCCCTCTATCTGAGATCTGTGTGACGGCTCCTGTTTGACGCCGTACATTCCTTGTCATTTACAGTCATGCACCATACGGGCGTATTGCTGGCGGGGTCAGCTAACGCGTTCGGGTATGTAGTCCCGTCAGGACGGTGACACAGTGGAGCATGCAGAGACTGTCAGGGGTGAGCAGAGCGCACCATACGGGTGTGCTACGGCATGGCCAGTTACGCACCTGAATGTAGTTCTGCAGGGCGGAAGCCGGCGTGGTCGTGTGAGTCACGGAGTGAGCTCCCTCCTCATCCCAAGATAATTGTGTCGCTGTGCTGGGCCAGTGACACGACGGTCCCAAACAAGGGCAACATGTAAATTACCCAGTTGCCGAAGGGGGCTCGTGGCCCTCTCACGATAGGCCAGCAGTCCCCCCACAGGAGGTGGGACCGTGTGCCTTCAGTGCCTTGCGGCATGGGGCATCTGAGCCTTTGAGCACTTGGGCTGCAATGGCTTCTCTCGAGGCAGCATTCTTGCTGTTAACTTCTCAGCTACAAGAATGTCCCTGTCGTGCATGAGAGATGCTGACGCTTCCTACATGGCAATGCTTGGGTGGTGCTGGGGTCGATCCCTGCATTCCACCCTATGGCCTGATCAGAGTACGAGTCAGTCTATTGAACTGCACCCTTCCCACCCCCTCAGGGCAGGGGAGCAGGGTTGCAGTCACTGTGGGGCCCTGTGTAGGGACCTAACTGCCTTGGGCAGATGGTCTCCAAGGCTGGGCTCCCTCAATGGGTTGAGAAACAATCCAGCAGGCATATAGTTGGGCAGGCAGGCCAGCCCCAACAGGAATGTTGCACATTCCACACAGGGCCTCGCTGCCTCATGGGCGTCTGGCGAGGTGCCCATCTATCTGAGATCTGTGGGACGGCTCCGGTTGGACGCCGTCCGCATTTATCAGGTTCTACTGCATGGGTGTGGTAGCCAGCACCCCTATCACTGAGTGCGTGCTGGGCTCCGCAGCAGGACATGGCATTCACCAGTCGTATCTGCAAGGAGAATTGTGGAGTTGCAAGCTCTGTCAGTCCATGAGGAGCTTTGCAGGTCTAGGCCTAGATGATGCAGGAGCGGTGTACGCCCCATCCTGGCCTTTCTCCCCAAAGTTCTCGCAGGGGTATATCCCAAACTGGTGTTTGAGCTCTGTCCCTCTTTGACATGCGGACAGATGGAGTACAAAGACAGAGTCGGTTCCCACTCTGCCCTGTTAGAGCTTAGTGTCGTACGTCAGGGCCACACAGGCCCACAGAGTAACAGACCAGCTCTTCGGGTGCCGAAGCAGGAGTGCTTGGACCACTGGCAAAGGCTAGGCTGTCCCGCTGGATCACAGAAATGATCCAGCAGGCATACAGGCGGGCAGGAGTACCAGTGCCGCCTAGGTGCGGGCACACTCCACCCGTGGGACGGCGGCCTCCTGGGTGCTGTGGAATGGTGCGTCTCTGGCGGAGATCCGCACTGCAGCAACATGGTCGACTCTGTCTACATTTACCCAGTTCTACCGACTGAGCGTGGCAGCCAGCACCCCATTCACGGAGCGAGTGCTGGGCTCCAGGCGGTGGAGCAGGTCATACTCACCGTGCCTCCGAGACCCTGGCTCCCGTAGGACAGGCCGGGCTCGGAGTGATGTCGGTAGTAAGCTAGCCCTGCGTCTTGCGGGCTAGGTGGCTAATCAGTTGACTGGCTGTCGCCAGCTGGGCCTAGGTAGCGTCTTGCGCCTAGGCCACGAGCATTACATACTTTTGGATGATAGGATTTTGGAGCACGCCTTGGGCTGTGATACTTCGGGCTTAAACTGCTTCAGGCTGCCGCGGGGGCGGCTGGGTCTGCTTATTTCCTTGCGGTGTGTCTTAGAGAATTCCCGTAAATATTGAATAATATTTAGTGGAGAGCCAGTCTCGACCACGAAAGAGAACGCCAGGTTACATCCTATGTAACCCAGGTTCTCTGAGTGGAGAGACTGGCTCTCCACGAATCAGCCGCTCCGAAATTCGTGTCAATCAAAGTTAATCAAAGTGGCTCTGCCTGGGTGGGGCTTAAATACCCCACTGATTGCAAATCAGGGCAGGGCCACCATATGTGATGTGTCTTAAAGAGTATCCACGAGCACTGCCCCCGGGGGGACAGTTCCCGTAAATATTGAATAATATTTAGTGGAGAGCCAGTCTCTCCACTCAGAGAACCTGGGTTACATAGGATGTAACCTGGCGTTACTCTGTGACAACTCTACATCACACTAGACAGTGTTACACTGTGACAACTCTACATCACACTAGACAGTGTTACTCTGTGACAACTCTACATCACACTAGACAGTGTTACTCTGTGACAACTCTACATCACACTAGACAGTGTTACACTGTGACAACTCTACATCACACTAGACAGTGTTACACTGTGACAACTCTACATCACACTAGACAGTGTTACATTGTGACAACTCTACATCACACTAGACAGTGTTACACTGTGACAACTCTACATCACACTAGACAGTGTTACACTGTGACAACTCTACATCACACTAGACAGTGTTACACTGTGACAACTCTACATCACACTAGACAGTGTTACACTGTGATAACTCTACATCACACTAGACAGTGTTACACTGTGACAACTCTACATCACACTAGACAGTGTTACACTGTGACAACTCTACATCACACTAGACAGTGTTACATTGTGACAACTCTACATCACACTAGACAGTGTTACTCTGTGACAACTCTACATCACACTGGACAGTGTTACACTGTGACAACTCTACATCACACTGGACAGTGTTACACTGTGACAACTCTACATCACACTATACAGTGTTACATTGTGACAACTCTACATCACACTAGACAGTGTTACTCTATGACAACTCTACATCACACTAGACAGTGTTACATTGTGACAACTCTCCATCACACTAGACAGTGTTACACTGTGACAACTCTCCATCACACTAGACAGTGTTACACTGTGACAACTCTCCATCACACTAGACAGTGTTACACTGTGACAATTCTACATCACACTAGACAGTGTTACACTGTGACAACTCTACATCACACTAGACAGTGTTACAATGTGACAACTCTACATCACACTAGACAGTGTTACATTGTGACAACTCTACATCACACTAGACAGTGTTACACTGTGACAACTCTACATCACACTAGACAGTGTTACATTGTGACAACTCTACATCACACTAGACAGTGTTACATTGTGACAACTCTACATCACACTAGACAGTGTTACATTGTGACAACTCTACATCACACTAGACAGTGTTACATTGTGACAACTCTACATCACACTAGACAGTGTTACTCTGTGACAACTCTACATCACACTAGACAGTGTTACACTGTGACAACTCTACATCACACTAGACAGTGTTACACTGTGACAACTCTACATCCCACTAGACAGTGTTACATTGTGACAACTCTACATCACACTAGACAGTGTTACACTGTGACAACTCTACATCACACTAGACAGTGTTACATTGTGACAACTCTACATCACACTAGACAGTGTTACATTGTGACAACTCTACATCACACTAGACAGTGTTACATTGTGACAACTCTACATCACACTAGACAGTGTTACATTGTGACAACTCTACATCACACTAGACAGTGTTACTCTTTGACAACTCTACATCACACTAGACAGTGTTACTCTGTGACAACTCTACATCACACTAGACAGTGTTACACTGTGACAACTATAACTCTTACCTGGGTCAGCAGAAGTTCTGTCATTATGTGGTTTTATGAAAAATAACAAAAAGAAAAGAAATGTTAGAATTACAAAATCAAAAACACAATGAACTAGAAAAAGTGCTCCTCGGAGCACAGGTCTCCGCCAGGTCAGGTAAGTTATTGTGGCCTCCTGGTGGCACTATAAAAGGCCAATGTTTAAAGGGTTACATTTGTTCTTAGGCCTTGCACGGCAATCGGACACAGCATTCATGGTTTGAGGCATTTTGTGCAAAAAAAATAAGTTTTGCTAAATTAGACCTGCTGGTGGCATTTTTTCCTCAACATAGTGTGAATGTGCGTGCAAATTTCGACCGCAATCGGACGGTGCGTTCATGATTTGCGGAATTTTGTTCAAAACAAGCCACTACTGCAAACTTTAGATGTCAATCTTAGCCAATGAGGATGGAATATGAAAAATCAAACACATCCGTCTTGATCACATGACTATGGAGATCATGTGTACCGATTTGCGTGAAATTTGGATAAAATCGGAAGAAGTAATATAAAAGAATGTGTTTTACTTAAGTCGGCCTCCTGGTGGCGCTATAAAAGGCAAATGTAAAAAATGCAGGGCAAAGGTTTTTCCTTGACCTCTAGGGAGTGCGCATACAAGGTTTTACACAGATCGGTGCAGTTATAGGTAAAAAACACGAATCGGCCTGTTAGAGCGCCACCATGAGGCTGATTTGAATTTTTTTAAGTGGCATTTTTTCCTCTGCATAGTGGAAATATGCGTGCAAAATTTCACGGAAATTGCATGCTGTGTTCATGATTTGAGGCATTTTGTTGAAAACAAAGCACTCCTGCAAACTTTGGAAGCCATTTTTTTAATAACTATAGAGATACTGTGTACCGATTTGCGAGATTTTTGGACAAAATCTGTAGGAGTACTG
Organism: Gymnoscopelus braueri; assembly: GCF_963280865.1. Classification (NCBI taxonomy): domain Eukaryota; kingdom Metazoa; phylum Chordata; class Actinopteri; order Myctophiformes; family Myctophidae; genus Gymnoscopelus; species Gymnoscopelus braueri. The sequence continues at coordinate 81,698 of NW_027660696.1, read as the reverse complement.
TCAAAAAATATGTTTTGCACAAATCGGCCTCCTGGTGGCGCTATAAAAGGCCCATGTGAAAAATTTGGGGGAGAAGTTCGGAATTGGCATCCAGGGAGTCTGTGTGCACAGTTTCGCTGCGATCAAGCCAACGGTGGCGGAGATTAGCTGGTCACAGACGGACACACGGACACACGGACACAAGGACACACGGACACACGGACGGACGGACGGACGGGGTGGAAAACATACTCTCTCGCCATGCCTTTCGGCCTGGCGGAGACAAAAACAGAATACAAATAAATTACAGTGTTTCCATATATGTTCATACTACATAGAGGTTAGGTGCTATCAAGGTATTAAGGTATACCAGGTTATTTAGAAATTCTATATGATTTTTAGAACTGTCTACTAAACTGTCTACTATAGGCATGACCTTAGAAACCTTTTGAATCAAGTCTGCCCTGTTCTGGATCACAAAATGTGCTGTTTGAAGAGAAAAAGACAGTTGAGTTAAATGCATCACAGGCAATTATGTCATATCAATCAAACATAAAGCTATCTGCATTGGTACATCCCCACATGAATAGTAGTGTAACAACTGGTATTTATATTTTGGAATAAGATATTGATGTGTCAGTTGCATGTCAGGCTTTATATTTCCCTTCATATCGACCTTCGACTGATACCGGGGAGAATCAGTCAGGCCAATGCCATGCAGGCTAACATAACACTACCTGTTGACTCATTCACTGCCTCTGACATAATCCTCCCACTATAATTGACAAGCAAACTCATGGAGATGAAATGATTGCATGTGGAGGGCATCCAAGCAGACCCATGGCCCAACTAACTCCAAACTTTTCACAAAAATTCCTCAATATTCTGCCTCCCAGCATACCTGCTTCCCATACCGTTACTGTACTTGCAGGATGTACAATTATATGAAACGCATTATGCCCCAATACTTATGCAAATCACTTCGCCAGCTCGCAATTTACTTCCGGATGGTTCGTTTCACCAAACTGAGCACCTTTGCCACATCAGTCAACGGGAAAGAAACAAGCGCTGCCGTGGTCTATGCAAACGAGCCCAAAAGCGCGCCCAAATAAGACCAAAATCGATTATACAAAAGGCAGACCTGGCAACGCAGGCTACGCCAATCATGTGACAGAGATCCACAAGCTATGGGGCAGAGACCCATGTGCCATACACCGTATCTTAGCAACAACGAAAGCGCTCACTCTCATTGGTCGTGTCATCCTGAGGCCATCGCAGAGAGCTTGCTGTCACCATTACAGGCAGACGCAGCAACAACAGGGCTCCGTGAGAGTAGGGCGAGCTGAGCTGGCAGGGGCGGACTAACCCTTCGCGGTGCCCGGTGCTTGGACCCGGTTCGGTGCCCCCCGGGACCGTTTTGTCAACGGGGGGTGCTGCGCGGTCCATGGCTCGGTGCCCCCCGGGAGCGTTTTGTCAACGGGGGCTTAAAATAGCCAAAGTATATAGGGATACAGTGGTTAATGCAGGTTGTGTAATAATTATATAAATCTACAGTTTACAAAAGGACAATATTTGCCTCTGAGATGTAGTCGAGTAGAAGTACAAGTACTGAAAATTGAACACAACCCAGTAAAGTTAAAACCCCTCACATTTCTACAGTACTTGAGTACAAACAAATGTACATTATCTATCTATCTATCTATCCATCAGCATAAAACGAATATTCTATCTATCTATCTATCTATCTATCTATCTATCTATCTAACTATATATCTATCTATATCTAGCCTGTCTGTCTCTCTGTGAACACATTACTTAATAAGATGTATGATGATTCATTGTCTCCGCCAGGCCGAAAGGCATGGCGAGAGAGTATGTTTTGCCCCCTGTCCGTCCGTCCGTGTGTCCGTCCGTCCGTGTGTCCGTCCGTCCGTCCTGTCTGTGTGTTAGCACCAAATATCAGGCACCGTTGGCCCGGTCGCTGCGAAACTGTGCACACACACTCCCTGGATGCCAATTCAGAACCTCTGCCTCAAAATTTTCACATAGGCCTGTCATAGCGCCACCAGGAGGCCGATTTGTGCAAAACCCATTTTTCCCCATTACTCCTACAGTTTTTAACCAAACCTCATGCAAATCGGTACACAGTATCATGAACGTGGCGTGCGATTTCCGTGAAAATTTGCACGCACATTCCCACTAGGCCGAGGAAGAAATGCCACCCTTTTCACATTGGCCTATTATAGCGCCACCAGGAGGCCACAATAACTTACCTGACCTGGCGGAGACCTGTGCTCCGAGGAGCACTTTTTCTAGTTATATTATATGATTATTAGATAATGATTATACGTGCCCCATGATTATTATAAGATCATATATCTTAATCAAATATAATAATCATATGATATAGAGCTGAGGCCGTGCGCAGCGCAGCCGAAGTTCTAGTTGACGTAATTAACCAATACTGCCACTGACGTAAAAAACATATTTTTATTTTTTCAATTTTTTTTCTTTCAATTTGACCCAAAGACCAAGGAGATATGATTTTTCGAAGATCTAGACTCCCATCCACTTCCTTGTTAACTTAACACTTAAAAATTCTGTATCTCGGCTCCTGAGTACTTTTTTTTTTCAATGAAAAATCACTGGCAGTGGGCAAACGCGGCCAGCAATAATTCTGGCAGTGAATGAGTTAAGGCAGTACCTGTCACACTTGGAAATAAGCATATACAGTATATGTCAGGGTTTCCGCAAGGCATTTTTTGGGCCGGCCACCATGGCCGGCAGGATTATATTTTACCGGCCAAAGAATACATTTACCGGCCATATATTATAATTAAGTGCACTGCATACATGCACCCAACTGATCATTACACTATGTTACGTTAGAGCTGCGCTTCTTTCCACTTCATCACAGATGCAATCTGTTCCTGTTTTTATAGATAACTAAATTATATGATCTACTATATCATGCAGAGATGTCGCTTGCCAAAAATGAAATGAATAAAGTGGCCAGATGAGTGAACTGCTGCGCCGCCTGCGCGACGAATACCAAAACGCCCGCTCGCCCCAAAACACAGTCGCCCCGTGGAAAATCTGTCGGTATTCGCCTGGTATTCCTAAACATATCAGTAAACTATGCCTAAACCTAACCATATTCCTAATCTTAACCTCAGTAAAACTATGCCTAATCCTAAACAATTTGTTACGTCTCGCTCCCCCTCGCCTCCACATCCTGCTGCTGTGGCCTCTCTGTACTCATCAGCACCACCCAGAGGGCACAACAGCACACTCTCAGCACACCTGCCTCCAGTCCCCAATCTCCTCACCTGCCCTGCATTGGCAATCACCCCAGAGGCTATAAGAGCCTGGCCGGCATACAGCTCAGCGCCAGATCTTAACCTTTCCACTCGTATGGTAAAGTATAGCTTGCTGACTAGTTTCCCAGTTTAGTAGAGCTCTTAGCCTGTTCACCTTACACAGTGGCAGCGCACACTTTCATTGTGAATTTATATCTGACCCTGCTTCTCCTCTCCTCTCCAGTTTCCCGGGATCCCGAGCTGAGTTGGAGCAGCCATCGGAGCCTACACCCCTCTTCCCCCCGTTGTTGTTGAGCTTATTGTTAATAAACTCGCCCGGGTGGGCTTTAATCCTCCATTTTGCCTCCTCCTTGCTGTGCACTTGGGTCACACTCACCATCCCTAACAGTAAGATCTGGCCACCTGGACCCAGCCAGCATGGAAGGAAAGCCACCGCCTCTCAGTCCGCTTCAGGCCCAGGGACAGGTTTTAGCACAGCACTCCCGCCTGCTACAGGAAGCATCTGCTGTCATTTCTAATGTGCAACAGGAGCTCCAGGGGGTTTCAACTCTGCAGCAGTCCCAGGCCACTCAGCAGCAAGCCCAGATTAACCGACTCACTACTTTGGTCCAGGATCTCCTAACCGACTCACTACTTTGGTCCAGGATCTCTCTGACCAGGTCGCCGCGCTCTGCGCTCGACTCACTCCACCTCCGGGCCATCCGGCCCCCGCTCCTGCCCAGCCTGTCCCAGCGCCAGACGCGGTCCCTGAGCAGGTCATGTCACGCAGCCGGGAACCCCACCTTGCTGCCCCGGCCCCCTATGACGGTACCTTCTCCCTCTGCCGGGAGTTTCTCATGCAGTGTGAGTACGTGTTTGATCTCCAGCCCAGCATGTACTCCACCTCCCCTGCCCGTATAGCTTACATAACTAACCTGACCACCGGAAGGGCGCGCCGGTGGATTTTGGCTAGCCGTGAGGGGTCTGCAGCCTATATGCAGATCTACAAGGATTTTGTGATGGAGTTCAAGAATGTGTTCGACCACGACGTCCAGGGGCAGGACGCAGACACAGCTCTCTCCACTCTCCAGCAGGGCTCTTTCTCTGTAGCAGATTATGCCGCTGAGTTCCGCATCCTCGCTGCCCGTTGTGATTGGAACGAGCCTGCGCTTCACAGCGCGTTCCTCCATGGCTTGGGTGAGGCTACGAAGGACGCCCTAGCTGAGAGGGTGAGACCCTCCACTCTGAACCAGCTCATCTCACTCTCCGTTTCCATTGATGAGCGCCGCCGCGAACGTAAGCGTGAGAGGGCGTCCCAGCATCATGTTGCTGCCAAGCCATCTTCCTCCACCCTGTCCAGTCTCACTCGGCCTGTGCAGGTTCCATCTGCCTTCCCTGGTTCCTCAGGAGAGGACTCCATGCAACTGGGCCGAATCCGTGTGACTCCCAGGGGCCGCTTATCTCCAGCTGAGCGTGAGCACCGCAGACTACATAGACTCTGTAGGTATTGTGCCAGCTCAGCGCACATTGTTCACTCCTGTCCAGTTTTGCTCTCCAGAGTGTCCTCTTCTCGGGCACCAGGGGGAGTAGTTTCGCCCACTCTGGGTTTTCGGGTAAGTCGCCTCGTCACTTCCCAGCCGAGTCGCCTCGTCACTTCCCAGCCCCTCAACAGTGTTGCCAGATTCCCTGTCACACTCGCCTGGCAGGGGCAGACACTCACCATTCCAGCTCTTATCGACTCCGGGGCCGATGAGAGCTTTGTTGACCTCCAGTATGCTCAGAAGGTGGGACTCCCGGTCTCTGCTCTGATGAGACCTCTCTCTGCCTTCGCTCTGAACGGTCACACCATGGGTCCCATCACACATCGGACCCAACCCCTTTCCCTCACTGTCTCGGGAGATCACGTGGAGAACATCCGCCCCTACGTCATTCACTCCCCGGACGCCCCGTTCATCCTGGGTAGACCCTGGTTGGAGCTTCACACCCCCCACGTCTGCTGGAGTTCTGGGCGCATTCTCAGCTGGAGCGCCGCCTGCCAGGTCTGTTGCCTTCGGCCTGGCCCGACCTCCGCCCAAGCTGAAGGTTCTTCTGCCCGGGTTCCTCCCCAGCCGAGGGGTCATCGTCAGCGTCGGGCTCACCCCAACGTCCCCCGTCAGTCGCCAGGTGGCGATCCTTGGAGGGGGGGTCCTGTTACGTCTCGCTCCCCCTCGCCTCCACATCCTGCTGCTGTGGCCTCTCTGTACTCATCAGCACCACCCAGAGGGCACAACAGCACACTCTCAGCACACCTGCCTCCAGTCCCCAATCTCCTCACCTGCCCTGCATTGGCAATCACCCCAGAGGCTATAAGAGCCTGGCCGGCATACAGCTCAGTGCCAGATCTTAACCTTTCCACTCGTATGGTAAAGTATAGCTTGCTGACTAGTTTCCCAGTTTAGTAGAGCTCTTAGCCTGTTCACCTTACACAGTGGCAGCGCACACTTTCATTGTGAATTTATATCTGACCCTGCTTCTCCTCTCCTCTCCAGTTTCCCGGGATCCCAAGATGAGTTGGAGCAGCCATCGGAGCCTACACCCCTCTTCCCCCCGTTGTTGTTGAGCTTATTGTTAATAAACTCGCCCGGGTGGGCTTTAATCCTCCATTTTGCCTCCTCCTTGCTGTGCACTTGGGTCACACTCACCATCCCTAACACAATTTCTACCCTTATCCTCAGTAAAACAAATACAAGAATACAAGAACCGCTGGTCCGCCTGAAAAATGGGGGCGAGGGTGTTTTGGGGCGAGTCCTCCGGTTACCCTGCGCCAGAGCCTTTCCCTGCGCGACACCGTCGCACAGTATAAACAAATTAATATATATTTTGGGCTTTACATCGATTCTCATTCAACCTTGATATGCAAAAGTAGGTTTTGTTTTGTTAACGTTAATTATATGTCATGATATATGTGGCCTTGCGCGAGGTTGATTACTTGCCTCTTAGTTGCCTGCTACAATCGGTGTCACCAGCTTTCGCCAACTTTCACCACTTTATCCATTGCAGACAGACAGTCACTCTGCTTGCATAATATCCACGACCCACACGTGTTCGGGTCCCTTTATCGACAATTGGGTCCGGCTTGGTTCAGATTCTATCACCTCGGAAAATCCCGGTTCTGTTTATCAACACCCGAGCAAACCACCCTACTCAGCGCTGATTAGGAGGAGACACAGCTGTGTCTCTCGGCTGTGTTGTGGCGTATCAAAAATAGCAGACATACAAGCTCACAACACGGCGCGTTGAGACTTGCTGTGAGCTTGTAGCTCTGATATTTTCAACGCGCGACACCATCGTACAACAAATAGGCTAATCCATAACTCAGCGCACAGCAGCAGCAGCAGCAGGCTGTCGGAATTAAACCACACAGTCAGATCATGATAAAAACTTTAAATGATTATAATGGTAAAAATAGCCTAATAACAGCATTTTCCCAACCGGCCACGGTGGCCGGTGGTGTTTATGATTACCGGCCAATTAAACATTTTACCGGTCAATGGGCAATAAATACCGGCTAACGGAATCCCTGGTATATGTATGTGTTAAAAATGTTCCTTTGGGGGTATTTTTAAAGGTATGTACTACCAGACTTGGATCACATCAAGTCTGCATCCATCGCTTCTTTTCATCAGAATGCTTTGAAACTTAAGAGGTTTTGTCTTTTTTTTGCCTTTTAAGACAAAGTGTTGGTGTAAGTTCCAGACTATTTTCAGTTCACAGTCAGGAATGCTTCCATTTAGACCCCAGATGACCAGAGTCCCTCAGGGGTCTACACTTGTTCCCCTCCCCTTTTCCTTCTAAATCATCTTTAATGAAAATAGCCAATAAACAATCTTACAAGGCGCAACATATTGTGAGCTTGTAAAAGTAGTTTTGCTGAATGTTTGCCTATGATATGCCCAGAATAGAGTTCATGTGTTTAATCCTCTCCATCATGTTAAAGCTGTTAATAAAGACTTTCTTAATGCTCTCCATCATGTTAAAGCTGTGACTTTCATACTGCTCTCTCAGTGAAATCAAATGTTTCATAACTCACCACTGTTAGCTGAGTCTTCTGATGGAAGTACAGCTCCTGCATAAGAAGAGGAGTAATGAAGTGAGCTCAGTGAGTCATTATCTTGGGAGGAAGACATTAATATCTTGCCAGTAGATATCACACAATACTGTTAACCAATATAAAAGCCCTGCTTCTAAATTTCGCCGATTTTCGCCGTTTTTTTTTCCCCACGGCATTTGGTGCCCCCCCCCCCCCCCCCCAAGGTTGGTGCCCTGTGCTTCAGCACCTAAAGCCCGTTGGATAAGCCACCACTGTGAGCTGGCTATGTTAAACATCTTATCAACAACCTGTATGAACGTTAGTGTGGTCAATGTCATCAATGCAATCTAATTAGCCTGTTGAACATTGTTATTTTGGTGTATTTTGTGGGTTTTTGTCACACAATGTCACGTCCAAATGATCACCAGCCTTGGAGAGACACAGTGCGGCTGCAGAGTAGAGTTCATGTGCAACCTCTAATAAGTCAACATGTTGAAAAATCTTTAGAAAACAGCTGATCTACAAGCTCACAACAACTCGCAAAGCCACGCGTTGTGAGCGTGTACACTGCCTATTTTAAAATAGCCAAAGTATATAGGGATACAGTGGTTAATGCAGGTTGTGTAATAATTATATAAATCTACAGTTTACAAAAGGACAATATTTGCCTCTGAGATGTAGTCGAGTAGAAGTACAAGTACTGAAAATTGAACACAACCCAGTAAAGTTAAAACCCCTCACATTTGTACAGTACTTGAGTACAAACAAATGTACATTATCTATCTATCTATCTATCCATCAGCATAAAACGAATATTCTATCTATCTATCTATCTATCTAACTATATATCTATCTATATCTAGCCTGTCTGTCTCTCTGTGAACACATTACTTAATAAGATGTATGATGATTCATTATATTATATGATTATTAGATAATGATTATACGTGCCCCATGATTATTATAAGATCATATATCTTAATCAAATATAATAATCATATGATATAGAGCTGAGGCCGTGCGCAGCGCAGCCGAAGTTCTAGTTGACGTAATTAACCAATACTGCCACTGACGTAAAAAACGTATTTTTTTTTTTCAATTTTTTTTCTTTCAATTTGACCCAAAGACCAAGGAGATATGATTTTTCGAAGATCTAGACTCCCATCCACTTCCTTGTTAACTTAACACTTAAAAATTCTGTATCTCGGCTCCTGAGTACTTTTTTTTTTCAATGAAAAATCTCTGGCAGTGGGCAAACGCGGCCAGCAATAATTCTGGCAGTGAATGAGTTAAGGCAGTACCTGTCACACTTGGAAATAAGCATATACAGTATATGTCAGGGTTTCCGCTAGGCATTTTTTGGGCCGGCCACCATGGCCGGCAGGATTATATTTTACCGGCCAAAGAATACATTTACCGGCCATATATTATAATTAAGTGCACTGCATACATGCACCCAACTGATCATTACACCTTGTTACGTTAGAGCTGCGCTTCTTTCCACTTCATCACAGATGCAATCTGTTCCTGTTTTTATAGATAACTAAATTATATGATCTACTATATCATGCAGAGATGTCGCTTGCCAAAAATGAAATGAATAAAGTGGCCAGATGAGTGAACTGCTGCGCCGCCTGCGCGACGAATACCAAAACGCCCGCTCGCCCCAAAACACAGTCGCCCCGGGGAAAATCTGTCGGTATTCGCCTGGTATTCCTAAACATATCAGTAAACTATGCCTAAACCTAACCTTATTCCTAATCTTAACCTCAGTAAAACTATGCCTAATCCTAAACAATTTCTACCCTTATCCTCAGTAAAACAAATACAAGAATACAAGAACCGCTGGTCCGCCTGAAAAATGGGGGCGAGGGTGTTTTGGGGCGAGTCCTCCGGTTACCCTGCGCCAGAGCCTTTCCCTGCGCGACACCGTCGCACAGTATAAACAAATTAATATATATTTTGGGCTTTACATCGATTCTCATTCAACCTTGATATGCAAAAGTAGGTTTTGTTTTGTTAACGTTAATTATATGTCATGATATATGTGGCCTTGCGCGAGGTTGATTACTTGCCTCTTAGTTGCCTGCTACAATCGGTGTCACCAGCTTTCGCCAACTTTCACCACTTTATCCATTGCAGACAGACAGTCACTGTGCTTGCATAATATACACGACCCACACGTGTTCGGGTCCCTTTATCGACAATTGGGTCCGGCTTGGTTCAGATTCTATCACCTCGGAAAATCCCGATTCTGTTTATCAACACCCGAGCAAACCACCCTACTCAGCGCTGATTAGGAGGAGACACAGCTGTGTCTCTCGGCTGTGTTGTGGCGTATCAAAAATAGCAGACATACAAGCTCACAACACGGCACGTTGAGACTTGCTGTGAGCTTGTAGCTCTGATATTTTCAACGCGCGACACCATCGTACAACAAATAGGCTAATCCATAACTCAGCGCACAGCAGCAGGCTGTCGGAATTAAACCACACAGTCAGATCATGATAAAAACTTTAAATGATTATAATGGTAAAAATAGCCTAATAACAGCATTTTCCCAACCGGCCACGGTGGCCGGTGGTGTTTATGATTACCGGCCAATTAAACATTTTACCGGTCAATGGGCAGTAAATACCGGCTAACGGAATCCCTGGTATATGTAGGTGTTAAAAATGTTCCTTTGGGGGTATTTTTAAAGGTATGTACTACCAGACTTGGATCACATCAAGTCTGCATCCATCGCTTCTTTTCATCAGAATGCTTTGAAACTTAAGAGGTTTTGTCTTTTTTTTGCCTTTTAAGACAAAGTGTTGGTGTAAGTTCCAGACTATTTTCAGTTCACAGTCAGGAATGCTTCCATTTAGACCCCAGATGACCAGAGTCCCTCAGGGGTCTACACTTGTTCCCCTCCACTTTTCCTTCTAAATCATCTTTAATGAAAATAGCCAATAAACAATCTTACAAGGCGCAACATATTGTGAGCTTGTAAAAGTAGTTTTGCTGAATGTTTGCCTATGATATGCCCAGAATAGAGTTCATGTGGTTAATCCTCTCCATCATGTTAAAGCTGTTAATAAAGACTTTCTTAATGCTCTCCATCATGTTAAAGCTGTGACTTTCATACTGCTCTCTCAGTTAAATCAAATGTTTCATAACTCACCACTGTTAGCTGAGTCTTCTGATGGAAGTACAGCTCCTGCATAAGAAGAGGAGTAATGAAGTGAGCTCAGTGAGTCATTATCTAGGGAGGAAGACATTAATATCTTGCCAGTAGATATCACACAATACTGTTAACCAATATAGAAGCCCTGCTTCTAAATTTTGCTGATTTTCGCCAAAAATTGAACATAACCCAGTAAAGTTAAAACCCCTCACATTTGTACAGTACTTGATTACATACAAATGTACATTATCTATCTATCTATCTATCCATCAGCATAAAACGAATATTCTATCTATCTATCTATCTATCTAACTATATATCTATCTATATCTAGCCTGTCTGTCTCTCTGTGAACACATTACTTAATAAGATATATGATGATTCATTATATTATATGATTATTAGATAATGATTATACGTGCCCCATGATTATTATAAGATCATATATCTTAATCAAATATAATAATCATATGATATAGAGCTGAGGCCGCGCGCAGCGCGGCCGAAGTTCTAGTTGATGTAATTAACCAATACTGCCACTGACGTAAAAAACATATTTATTTTTTTTTCAATTTTTTTTTTTTTTCAATTTGACCCAAAGACTAAGGAGATATGATTTTTCGAAGATCTAGACTCCCATCCACTTCCTTGTTAACTTAACACTTAAAAATTCTGTATCTCGGCTCCTGAGTACCAGAATAGAGTTCATGTGGTTAATCCTCTCCATCATGTTAAAGCTGTTAATAAAGACTTTCTTAATGCTCTCCATCATGTTAAAGCTGTGACTTTCATACTGCTCTCTCAGTTAAATCAAATGTTTCATAACTCACCACTGTTAGCTGAGTCTTCTGATGGAAGTACAGCTTCTGCATAAGAAGAGGAGTAATGAAGTGAGCTCAGTGAGTCATTATCTAGGGAGGAAGACATTAATATCTTGCCAGTAGATATCACACAATACTGTTAACCAATATAGAAGCCCTGCTTCTAAATTTCGCCGATTTTCGCCGTTTCTTTTTTCCACGGCATTTGGTGCCCCACCCCCCCCCCCCAAGGTTGTTGCCCTGTGCTTCAGCACCTAAAGCCCGTTGGATAAGCACTAAGACATCAGCGCTGATTAGGAGGAGACACAGCTGTGTCTCTCGGCTGTGTTGTGGCGTATCAAAAATAGCAGACATACAAGCTCACAACACGGCGCGTTGAGACTTGCTGTGAGCTTGTAGCTATGATATTTTCAACGCGCGACACCATCGTACAACAAATAGGCTAATCCATAACTCAGCGCACAGCAGCAGGCTGTCGGATTTAAACCACACAGTCAGATCATGATAAAAACTTTAAATGATTATAATGGTAAAAATAGCCTAATAACAGCATTTTCCCAACCGGCCACGGTGGCCGGTGGTGTTTATGATTACCGGTCAATTAAACATTTTACCGGTCAATGGGCAGTAAATACCGGCTAACGGAATCCCTGGTATATGTATGTGTTAAAAATGTTCCTTTGGGGGTATTTTTAAAGGTATGTACTACCAGACTTGGATCACATCAAGTCTGCATCCATCGCTTCTTTTCATCAGAATGCTTTGAAACTTAAGAGGTTTTGTCTTTTTTTTGCCTTTTAAGACAAAGTGTCTGTGTAAGTTCCAGACTATTTTCAGTTCACAGTCAGGAATGCTTCCATTTAGACCCCAGATGACCAGAGTCCCTCAGGGGTCTACACTTGTTCCCCTCCACTTTTCCTTCTAAATCATCTTTAATGAAAATAGCCAATAAACAATCTTACAAGGCACAACATATTGTGAGCTTGTAAAAGTAGTTTTGCTGAATGTTTGCCTATGATATGCCCAGAATAGAGTTCATGTGGTTAATCCTCTCCATCATGTTAAAGCTGTTAATAAAGACTTTCTTAATGCTCTCCATCATGTTAAAGCTGTGACTTTCATACTGCTCTCTCAGTTAAATCAAATGTTTCATAACTCACCACTGTTAGCTGAGTCTTCTGATGGAAGTACAGCTTCTGCATAAGAAGAGGAGTAATGAAGTGAGCTCAGTGAGTCATTATCTAGGGAGGAAGACATTAATATCTTGCCAGTAGATATCACACAATACTGTTAACCAATATAAAAGCCCTGCTTCTAAATTTCGCCGATTTTCGCCGTTTTTTTTCCCCATGGCATTTGGTGCCCCCCCCCCCCCCCCCCCCCCAAGGTTGGTGCCCTGTGCTTCAGCACCTAAAGCCCGTTGGATAAGCCACCACTGTGAGCTGGCTATGTTAAACATCTTATCAACAACCTGTATGAATGTTAGTGTGGTCAATGTCATCAATGCAATCTAATTAGCCCGTTGAACAGTGTTATTTTGGTGTATTTTGTGGGTTTTTGTCACACAATGTCACGTCCAAATGATCACCAGCCTTGGAGAGACACAGTGCGGCTGCAGAGTTCATGTGCAACCTCTAATAAGTCAACATGTTGAGAAATCTTTAGAAAACAGCTGATCTACAAGCTCACAACAACTCGCAAAGCCACGCGTTGTGAGCGTGTACACTGCCTATTTTAAAATAGCCAAAGTATATAGGGATACAGTGGTTAATGCAGGTTGTGTAATAATTATATAAATCTACAGTTTACAAAAGGACAATATTTGCCTCTGAGATGTAGTCGAGTAGAAGTACAAGTACTGAAAATTGAACACAACCCAGTAAAGTTAAAACCCCTCACATTTGTACAGTACTTGAGTACAAACAAATGTACATTATCTATCTATCTATCTATCCATCAGCATAAAACGAATATTCTATCTATCTATCTATCTATCTAACTATATATCTATCTATATCTAGCCTGTCTGTCTCTCTGTGAACACATTACTTAATAAGATGTATGATGATTCATTATATTATATGATTATTAGATAATGATTATACGTGCCCCATGATTATTATAAGATCATATATCTTAATCAAATATAATAATCATATGATATAGAGCTGAGGCCGTGCGCAGCGCAGCCGAAGTTCTAGTTGATGTAATTAACCAATACTGCCACTGACGTAAAAAACGTATTTTTTTTTTTCTTTCAAGTTGACCCAAAGACCAAGGAGATATGATTTTTCGAAGATCTAGACTCCCATCCACTTCCTTGTTAACTTAACACTTAAAAATTCTGTATCTCGGCTCCTGAGTACTTTTTTTTTTCAATGAAAAATCTCTGGCAGTGGGCAAACGCGGCCAGCAATAATTCTGGCAGTGAATGAGTTAAGGCAGTACCTGTCACACTTGGAAATAAGCATATACAGTATATGTCAGGGTTTCCGCTAGGCATTTTTTGGGCCGGCCACCATGGCCGGCAGGATTATATTTTACCGGCCAAAGAATACATTTACCGGCCATATATTATAATTAAGTGCACTGCATACATGCACCCAACTGATCATTACACCTTGTTACGTTAGAGCTGCGCTTCTTTCCACTTCATCACAGATGCAATCTGTTCCTGTTTTTATAGATAACTAAATTATATGATCTACTATATCATGCAGAGATGTCGCTTGCCAAAAATGAAATGAATAAAGTGGCCAGATGAGTGAACTGCTGCGCCGCCTGCGCGACGAATACCAAAACGCCCGCTCGCCCCAAAACACAGTCGCCCCGGGGAAAATCTGTCGGTATTCGCCTGGTATTCCTAAACATATCAGTAAACTATGCCTAAACCTAACCTTATTCCTAATCTTAACCTCAGTAAAACTATGCCTAATCCTAAACAATTTCTACCCTTATCCTCAGTAAAACAAATACAAGAATACAAGAACCGCTGGTCCGCCTGAAAAATGGGGGCGAGGGTGTTTTGGGGCGAGTCCTCCGGTTACCCTGCGCCAGAGCCTTTCCCTGCGCGACACCGTCGCACAGTATAAACAAATTAATATATATTTTGGGCTTTACATCGATTCTCATTCAACCTTGATTTGCAAAAGTAGGTTTTGTTTTGTTAACGTTAATTATATGTCATGATATATGTGGCCTTGCGCGAGGTTGATTACTTGCCTCTTAGTTGCCTGCTACAATCGGTGTCACCAGCTTTCGCCAACTTTCACCACTTTATCCATTGCAGACAGACAGTCACTGTGCTTGCATAATATCCACGACCCACACGTGTTCGGGTCCCTTTATCGACAATTGGGTCCGGCTTGGTTCAGATTCTATCACCTCGGAAAATCCCGATTCTGTTTATCAACACCCGAGCAAACCACCCTACTCAGCGCTGATTAGGAGGAGACACAGCTGTGTCTCTCGGCTGTGTTGTGGCGTATCAAAAATAGCAGACATACAAGCTCACAACACGGCACGTTGAGACTTGCTGTGAGCTTGTAGCTCTGATATTTTCAACGCGCGACACCATCGTACAACAAATAGGCTAATCCATAACTCAGCGCACAGCAGCAGGCTGTCGGAATTAAACCACACAGTCAGATCATGATAAAAACTTTAAATGATTATAATGGTAAAAATAGCCTAATAACAGCATTTTCCCAACCGGCCACGGTGGCCGGTGGTGTTTATGATTACCGGCCAATTAAACATTTTACCGGTCAATGGGCAGTAAATACCGGCTAACGGAATCCCTGGTATATGTATGTGTTAAAAATGTTCCTTTGGGGGTATTTTTAAAGGTATGTACTACCAGACTTGGATCACATCAAGTCTGCATCCATCGCTTCTTTTCATCAGAATGCTTTGAAACTTAAGAGGTTTTGTCTTTTTTTTGCCTTTTAAGACAAAGTGTTGGTGTAAGTTCCAGACTATTTTCAGTTCACAGTCAGGAATGCTTCCATTTAGACCCCAGATGACCAGAGTCCCTCAGGGGTCTACACTTGTTCCCCTCCACTTTTCCTTCTAAATCATCTTTAATGAAAATAGCCAATAAACAATCTTACAAGGCGCAACATATTGTGAGCTTGTAAAAGTAGTTTTGCTGAATGTTTGCCTATGATATGCCCAGAATAGAGTTCATGTGGTTAATCCTCTCCATCATGTTAAAGCTGTTAATAAATACTTTCTTAATGCTCTCCATCATGTTAAAGCTGTGACTTTCATACTGCTCTCTCAGTTAAATCAAATGTTTCATAACTCACCACTGTTAGCTGAGTCTTCTGATGGAAGTACAGCTCCTGCATAAGAAGAGGAGTAATGAAGTGAGCTCAGTGAGTCATTATCTAGGGAGGAAGACATTAATATCTTGCCAGTAGATATCACACAATACTGTTAACCAATATAGAAGCCCTGCTTCTAAATTTCGCCGATTTTCGCCGTTTTCTTTTTTCCACGGCATTTGGTGCCCCCCCCCCCCCCCAAGGTTGGTGCCCTGTGCTTCAGCACCTAAAGCCCGTTGGATAAGCCACCACTGTGAGCTGGCTATGTTAAACATCTTATCAACAACCTGTATGAACGTTAGTGTGGTCAATGTCATCAATGCAATCTAATTAGCCCGTTGAACAGTGTTATTTTGGTGTATTTTGTGGGTTTTTGTCACACAATGTCACGTCCAAATGATCACCAGCCTTGGAGAGACACAGTGCGGCTGCAGAGTTCATGTGCAACCTCTAATAAGTCAACATGTTGAGAAATCTTTAGAAAACAGCTGATCTACAAGCTCACAACAACTCGCAAAGCCACGCGTTGTGAGCGTGTACACTGCCTATTTTAAAATAGCCAAAGTATATAGGGATACAGTGGTTAATGCAGGTTGTGTAATAATTATATAAATCTACAGTTTACAAAAGGACAATATTTGCCTCTGAGATGTAGTCGAGTAGAAGTACAAGTACTGAAAATTGAACATAACCCAGTAAAGTTAAAACCCCTCACATTTCTACAGTACTTGAGTACAAACAAATGTACATTATCTATCTATCTATCTATCCATCAGCATAAAACGAATATTCTATCTATCTATCTATCTATCTATCTATCTAACTATATATCTATCTATATCTAGCCTGTCTGTCTCTCTGTGAACACATTACTTAATAAGATGCATGATGATTCATTATATTATATGATTATTAGATAATGATTATACGTGCCCCATGATTATTATAAGATCATATATCTTAATCAAATATAATAATCATATGATATAGAGCTGAGGCCGTGCGCAGCGCAGCCGAAGTTCTAGTTGATGTAATTAACCAATACTGCCACTGACGTAAAAAACGTATTTTTTTTTTTTCTTTCAATTTGACCCAAAGACCAAGGAGATATGATTTTTCGAAGATCTAGACTCCCATCCACTTCCTTGTTAACTTAACACTTAAAAATTCTGTATCTCGGCTCCTGAGTACTTTTTTTTTTCAATGAAAAATCTCTGGCAGTGGGCAAACGCGGCCAGCAATAATTCTGGCAGTGAATGAGTTAAGGCAGTACCTGTCACACTTGGAAATAAGCATATACAGTATATGTCAGGGTTTCCGCTAGGCATTTTTTGGGCCGGCCACCATGGCCGGCAGGATTATATTTTACCGGCCAAAGAATATATTTACCGGCCATATATTATAATTAAGTGCACTGCATACATGCACCCAACTGATCATTACACCTTGTTACGTTAGAGCTGCGCTTCTTTCCACTTCATCACAGATGCAATCTGTTCCTGTTTTTATAGATAACTAAATTATATGATCTACTATATCATGCAGAGATGTCGCTTGCCAAAAATGAAATGAATAAAGTGGCCAGATGAGTGAAATGCTGCACCGCCTGCGCGACGAATACCAAAACGCCCGCTCGCCCCAAAACACAGTCGCCCCGGGGAAAATCTGTCGGTATTCGCCTGGTATTCCTAAACATATCAGTAAACTATGCCTAAACCTAACCTTATTCCTAATCTTAACCTCAGTAAAACTATGCCTAATCCTAAACAATTTCTACCCTTATCCTCAGTAAAACAAATACAAGAATACAAGAACCGCTGGTCCGCCTGAAAAATGGGGGCGAGGGTGTTTTGGGGCGAGTCCTCCGGTTACCCTGCGCCAGAGCCTTTCCCTGCGCGACACCGTCGCACAGTATAAACAAATTAATATATATTTTGGGCTTTACATCGATTCTCATTCAACCTTGATATGCAAAAGTAGGTTTTGTTTTGTTAACGTTAATTATATGTCATGATATATGTGGCCTTGCGCGAGGTTGATTACTTGCCTCTTAGTTGCCTGCTACAATCGGTGTCACCAGCTTTCGCCAACTTTCACCACTTTATCCATTGCAGACAGACAGTCACTGTGCTTGCATAATATCCACGACCCACACGTGTTCGGGTCCCTTTATCGACAATTGGGTCCGGCTTGGTTCAGATCACCTCGGAAAATCCCGATTCTGTTTATCAACACCCGAGCAAACCACCCTACTCAGCGCTGATTAGGAGGAGACACAGCTGTGTCTCTCGGCTGTGTTGTGGCGTATCAAAAATAGCAGACATACAAGCTCACAACACGGCACGTTGAGACTTGCTGTGAGCTTGTAGCTCTGATATTTTCAACGCGCGACACCATCGTACAACAAATAGGCTAATCCATAACTCAGCGCACAGCAGCAGGCTGTCGGAATTAAACCACACAGTCAGATCATGATAAAAACTTTAAATGATTATAATGGTAAAAATAGCCTAATAACAGCATTTTCCCAACCGGCCACGGTGGCCGGTGGTGTTTATGATTACCGGTCAATTAAACATTTTACCGGTCAATGGGCAGTAAATACCGGCTAACGGAATCCCTGGTATATGTAGGTGTTAAAAATGTTCCTTTGGGGGTATTTTTAAAGGTATGTACTACCAGACTTGGATCACATCAAGTCTGCATCCATCGCTTCTTTTCATCAGAATGCTTTGAAACTTAAGAGGTTTTGTCTTTTTTTTGCCTTTTAAGACAAAGTGTTGGTGTAAGTTCCAGACTATTTTCAGTTCACAGTCAGGAATGCTTCCATTTAGACCCCAGATGACCAGAGTCCCTCAGGGGTCTACACTTGTTCCCCTCCCCTTTTCCTTCTAAATCATCTTTAATGAAAATAGCCAATAAACAATCTTACAAGGCGCAACATATTGTGAGCTTGTAAAAGTAGTTTTGCTGAATGTTTGCCTATGATATGCCCAGAATAGAGTTCATGTGGTTAATCCTCTCCATCATGTTAAAGCTGTTAATAAAGACTTTCTTAATGCTCTCCATCATGTTAAAGCTGTGACTTTCATACTGCTCTCTCAGTTAAATCAAATGTTTCATAACTCACCACTGTTAGCTGAGTCTTCTGATGGAAGTACAGCTCCTGCATAAGAAGAGGAGTAATGAAGTGAGCTCAGTGAGTCATTATCTAGGGAGGAAGACATTAATATCTTGCCAGTAGATATCACACAATACTGTTAACCAATATACTGTAGAAGCCCTGCTTCTAAATTTCGCCGATTTTCGCCGTTTTTTTTTTCCCAACGGCATTTGGTGTCCCCCCCCCCCCCCCCAAGGTTGGTGCCCTGTGCTTCAGCACCTAAAGCCTGTTGGATAAGCCACCACTGTGAGCTGGCTATGTTAAACATCTTATCAACAACCTGTATGAACGTTAGTGTGGTCAATGTCATCAATGCAATCTAATTAGCCCGTTGAACAGTGTTATTTTGGTGTATTTTGTGGGTTTTTGTCACACAATGTCACGTCCAAATGATCACCAGCCTTGGAGAAACACACACACACACACAGTGGTTGTTCACTGAGTTAATTTTTGTTAGCCTCATAGCATTATTGCCTATAAGTCATATTTTTAAGGTTTCAGGAACGAAGAAATACAAAAAAATCAATTTCTGTATATAAGTCATCTAAGTGACTTACTGTAAGTAATTATGAGAAATAAAGACACATTTTGCCTAAGTCATGTTTATCTGCATTTATTTATATCTGCCTAACTCTACTCTCCTAACACATCCTGCCTTATAGACACACACGGCCAGAAAAGGGGCGCATACAAATTCACGCCCACTTTTGACACAGCGCCGCTACTCGAGGTCCTTTAGAAAGATGAACTGCAGCTCTCAATGCAATCTCTATGAGAGGCATTGTAAAATACCATAATTTCACTGGTTAACTACTGAGGCACACATAAAGTAGCCATGTGCAGTAATATAGAAAACGTAGATTAATTAAGATGCATCGTAGGATCAAATAAAATAGTTAACAGACAAATAGTAATACAATAAAATGCTGAGGCCTACCCTGTATGACAAGACTCTCCCACCAGTTACTCCTCCATTATCAGCTCACCTTAATGAGTAATGACTTGTTTCTCTCACCTTGTCTCCTTGCTTCTTCCTGGAACATCTGGTTGGTGTAGTGGCTTCCACCGTTCTCCTCCACCATCTGGTTGATTTTCTCCAGCAGCTCAGTGACCTGAGAGGGATCCTTACTGACGTTGTTAAAGACATGATAAAAACCACTATATTTGCTGATTAATTCTTGTAGTTCTGGAGAATCATTAAAAAAATCTTCAATTGTTTGACCTTCAAGCTTGTCACCATGAGTGAAGAGAATCATGGTGTATTTATCTGAATTTTGTCCAAATGCTTTCTGGATCTTTAACACAACGTTCTTCTCCTCATCTGTGTATCTCCCTAGTTTGATCACAGCCAGGAACACATGAGGACCAGGAGCAGCACAAGTAATACACTTTATGACCTCTTTAGTGGTTTCAGTATTACTGAATCCAGTGTCAAACAAGCCTGGAGTGTCAATAACAGAAACCTTTCTACCAGCCACTACACCACTGGCCTTATTACAGGTCTGTGTCACAGAATCAGGTGACAACGTGGATTTAAATGCTTCAGGACCCAGGATGGTGTTTCCTGTGGCACTCTTTCCAGCTCCAGTCTTCCCCACCATCACAATACGAATGTCTTCATCATTTGTTATGAGATCTGATAAATGAAGAAAGAAAGAAAGAAAGAAAGAAAGAAAGAAAGAAAGAAAGAAAGAAAGACATCAATGACGGCATCCGTAATGTATGAATTTATCATTTGAAGTGTGTTTTCATGTCATAGCAACAGATGACAGTTTAAGTATTGCATAATTTAATGTTTAGGCTCTCTAAGTTATAGAAGGCTACTCTCACTAGAATTACCATTGCATTTTGTACTAATTTTATTTAGTTAAATATTGGTGTATCAACAGGCCTACTCAGCAATGTATCCCCCCCCCCCTTTTTTTTTATTACTATCAGTCAAATTATAGTTAAATAAATATTTGGCCATAACCAAATTATATACTAGCATAATTTCTCCTGAAGTAAACATGACAACACATAATCAAGCTTGAGGAACTGAATATAACATGGAGTCACATTGAACTTCAATGGATGTGGCCACCATGTTCTTTTCTGTCACCCTATTACTTTGAATGGTGAGCTTGTTCTTGATAGGTGATTCTACTTCTATTAGATGGTCAAGGAGTACAGTGAAACCATCTAAAACAGAGGTTCTCAAACTATGGGTCGGGACCCCTAGTGATCATAAAACACTGATCACTGTCGTGTTGCATTGCACACCCACCAACCTGCCAGTGAACAGGTGATCTGACGATATGATGATATCGCGCTAAAATCTGTCCTGATTTAGAGCATCAGCCATGTAGTTGTGACATTGCCTGAACCAATCAAATTAACTTTTAAATGAATAAATAATAGAAGCAGAATTATGGAAAGGATTAAAGTTACAGCTCACGAACATACACGCGCACACACAAGGTCTCCACCAGGTCAGGTAGGTTATTGTGGGCCAGTAATGTTCGGAATTCGCCAATGAGGATGGAATATTACAAATCTGATCCGTCTTGATCACATGACTATAGAGATAATGTGTAGGCTACCGATTTGGGTGATGTTTGGACAAAATCTGTAGGAGTAATATCAAGAAATGTCGGCCTCCTGGTGGTGTTTAAAAGGACAATGTGAAAAGGGTGGCATGTCTTCCTCAGCCTAGTGGGAATGTGCGTGCAAAGTTTCACGGCAATCTGTAGCAGTATTCCTGGTGGCGCTATAACAGGCCCATGTGAAACATTTGGGGCAGAGCTTCTGCTTTGGCATCCAGGGAGTTTGTGAGCACAGTTTCACATTGATCGGGACAACAGTGCCGGAGATTAGCTGTTCACAGACGGACGGACACAACACACGGACGGACGGACGGACGGACGGACGGACAGGGTGCAAAACATAGTCTCGGCCATGCCTTCAGCCTGGTGGAGACAACCAGTAGAACTGAGTCAGAAGACCTCAGAATAAAGAGTGATAATACAACAGAAGACCTACCTGAATATGTTATGGGCTGGTCTGCTGGATTCACCAATGGATTCATCTCTGAAACACATTAGAGTAAAATCATGTGTTGATCTGTACTTAATCTGTTGACTGGAGCTTAAAGTATGTGTGGTAACACTTCATGAATATTACATTTAATTAAATGTTGCTTAAGGGATAGAGCAAATTAATTTATATTTAATAATTATTTGGGCTTCATTTTATTTAACCATAATAAAATGACAGATACAGTACAACAGTTGATTGGATGCAGTGGAACTCGGCTAGCCTGGCATTGTCCAGGCTGATAACGTGTATTCACTCTCAAGTTCCTCCCAGGTATCAGTCTGGACTTCAGCCCATAGGGAGCGAGTATGAGAAATCAAAAAATGATCGGGCCAATCAGTGACTGCGTTTCAACTGCTGTCCGTACAAGTGAAAAACATCAAAATAATGTTCTGATTTCACATACTCTCTCCCTATGGGCCCAAGTCCAGACTGACACTTGGGAGGAACGTGAGAGTGAATCCACTTCATCAGTCTGGCCAATGCCAGGCTAGAACTGCCTCGGCTACGTCATGGATTTGATCTTACCTTCATCACGAGTCCTTTTCACATCTATGGGAGAAAGATTACAGGTATGTTGAGCATAATGTTATGTAATGCTCTTACAAACACTATATATACATTTACTACATGAACACATGTTTGATCAATATAATCAATACATAGAAGAAGGTTTGACATGATCTGTACACAGATATGAGACAGTGTTCGGTCAGTGTGGAGACATTAATCATTTACATTTTCACATTGTTATCATTATAGATACATAAATGTATTTATCATTGTTATCATTATAGATACATAAATGTATTTACCATTGTTATCATTATAGATACATAGATGTATTTACCATTGTTATCATTTTAGATACATAGATGTATTTATCATGGTTATCATTATAGATATATGTATTTACCATTGTTATCATTATAGATACATAGATGTATTTACCATTGTTATCATTATAGATACATAGATGTATTTATCATTGTTATCATTATAGATACATAGATGTATTTATCATTGTTATCATTATAGATATATAGATGTATTTACCATTGTTATCATTATAGATACATAGATGTATTTATCATTGTTATCATTATAGATACATAAATGTATTTACCATTGTTATCATTATAGATACATATGTATTTACCATTGTTATCATTATAGATACATACATGTATTTACCATTGTAATCATTATAGATATATAGATATATTTACCATTGTTATCATTATAGATACATAGATGTATTTATCATTGTTATCATTATAGATACATAAATGTATTTACCATTGTTATCATTATAGATACATAGATGTATTTACCATCGTTATCATTATAGATATATAGATGTATTTATCATTGTTATCATTATAGATACATAGATGTATTTATCATTGTTATCATTATAGATATATAGATGTATTTATCATTGTTATCATTATAGATACATAAATGTATTTACCATTGTTATCATTATAGATACATATGTATTTACCATTGTTATCATTATAGATACATAAATGTATTTACCATTGTAATCATTATAGATATATAGATATATTTATCATTGTTATCATTATAGATACATAGATGTATTTATCATTGTTATCATTATAGATACATAGATGTATTTACCATTGTTATCATTATAGATACATAGATGTATGTATCATTGTTATCATTATAGATACATAAATGTATTTACCATTGTTATCATTATAGATACATAGATGTATTTACCATTGTTATCATTATAGATACATAGATGTATTTACCATTGTTATCATTATAGATACATAGATGTATTTACCATTGTAATCATTATAGATATATAGATATATTTACCATTGTTATCATTATAGATACATAGATGTATTTACCATTGTTATCATTATAGATATATGTATTTACCATTGTTATCATTATAGATACATATGTATTTACCATTGTTATCATTATAGATACATAAATGTATTTACCATTGTTATCATTATGGATACATAGATGTATTTATCATTGTTATCATTATGGATACATAGATGTATTTATCATTGTTATCATTATAGATATATAGATATATTTACCATTGTTATCATTATAGATACATAAATGTATTTACCATTGTAATCATTATAGATATATAGATATATTTACCATTGTTATCATTATAGATACATAAATGTATTTATCATTATCATCATTATGGATACATAGATGTATTTATCATTGTTATCATTATAGATACATAGATGTATTTATCATTGTTATCATTATAGATACATAGATGTATTTATCATTGTTATCATTATAGATATATAGATGTATTTATCATTGTTATCATTATAGATACATAGATGGATGATTTATCAACTATAGTATAGACAGACAAATAAATAATCAGTTCAAGACTTACCAGGGTGCTTCTTCTTCCAGTATAAATATCCCAGTCCTGCTAAGATGATGATCAGTGTAAAAATCCCTGCAATCACTGCTCCAGTTGATTCTCTCTTTGTGGGAATGTCACTCTCTGAAACACAGTGAGTTTGTTTGATTGATTGATTGATTGATTGATTGATTACTTTATTAACAAGTTGCAAACAGTAGAGAACTACAATGACACAATAAATGTTAAAAGGATAACACAAAGCATTGTTTCCATTGTGGTCTATGTGACTGTTACAACATTATACAATTCAATCAATAAAATCAACAGTTGTGTTAAATGGTTCTATTCACTGTCCTGTGGTACAAAGCTCACAGGTTTGATTCCTGCCTGCCTGGTCTCCATTAACAGCCATGTGTCCTACATGTTACACTAAGTCACTCTGCTTAAATAGGTTCAAATACCACCAAAGTGGAAAAAGCAACACTCCAGAATAAAGAACGCAAGACTGGTTCAGATCAACATTCTATTTATTGAGAAGGCTTGACACGTTTGGGCCTCAGCCTTCCTCAAAGAAGATTTAAAAAGTGATAATGGAGGTGTAGACTCTTCTTTAAGCTACACATCATCATCCCCACCTGTGTGTGTGTGTGGGGGGGGGGGGGGGTCACAGATCATGAAGAAAACACAGAAGTTATTTGTTTTAATTATTTTTTAGACATCACAGAGTATAACATCATGGTTGAAATCATCTAAAACGGCACAGAATGACCACATCAGGGACTCAAACATCAAAACACATCAGAAAGACTTTAAACACAAATGCATAGTGACCTCTGAAACTCCAATAAGATGAACAGAACACATTCCTTGTTTATAAGAAGGGTTTGTAGGAGAAGTCATGGTTTAAGCTCTGTGGTTGCATGGTGTTGAGTTGATAAATCACCAATTGCAAATTCTTCTCACATCCTTTGACAGGCAGAAAGTATTAACAAAAAAATGGTGTTGAGGCTTAAACCATGATTTCTCCTACAAACCCTTCTTATAAACAAGGAATGTGTTCTGTTCATCTTATTGGAGTTTCAGAGGTCACTATGCATTTGTGTTTAAAGTCTTTCTGATGTGTTTTGATGTTTGAGTCCCTGATGTGGTCATTCTGTGCTGTCTTCTTTTCAACCATGATGTATACTATTATTTTTTGTAATCTAAAAAATAATTAAAACAAATAACCTCTGTGATTTCTTCATGATCTGTGATTGTTTGTACTGATATTTTGAACTGCTCTATTGATTGTGATAAGATGTAACTGATTTTTTAATTTTATTTTCTAGTTGTTTTTTGTTGTTGTTTTTCTTACTTGAATTAGTATTTTTAGTTGTATGTCTGTATTGTATTTGCTTTGTGCAGGAGCCCAGGAAGACTAGATTCATGTGTCTCTAATGGGGATCCTTTAATACATATAAACATTACCTGAGATTATATACACATATTGTGTCTCTACAGTGTGGTTAAAGCGTGGCAGGTGAACTCTACAGGTCACATGACCTGCTTGTCTCACTGTCACATTCCTCTGGACATCATAACAGTGTTGAGAAGGTTTCTCTGTCACTGAGGGTCCAGCAGGAAGGAGGGTTCCATCACCGTCCAGCCAAGACATCTCAGGTTGTGGATACCAGCACCCAGAGTCACATGTCAAAGATACACCACCGTCTGTTGGTCCATTTGGAGAGATCACTGGCTGAGACACTGACCCTGCAAAAACATAAAACATATAAATATGATAATCAATATATCCATCCATCCATCCATCCATCCATCCATCCATCCATCCATCCATCCATCCATCCATCCATCTACAATGCTGACAACATTTACAAATCTAAAATCTAAAGCTATGGCTGCTACAACAAGAGAGAACATGTACAACATTCTTTCCAGACACAGCTCGGGGAGTTCTACTGTAATTACATTGTTTGATTGATTGATTGAATACTTAATTAACAACAGTGTTTCTCCTAAATGCTTGTAACAACAGCAGGTGAAGCTACAAGTTTCCTTAATTTTATGTCTTTATCAATTATTATTTTGTGCTCTCAGTAGGCCTACGGACACTTCATGTCTTGGGTTCAGGTCAAAGGTGACACCTAGGTTTTTAACGGAAGATTAAGATTGGGAAATTGTCTGTCGGTCGGTCAATTATTGTGCTGTCTGTCTGTCTGTCTGTCTGTCTGTCTGTCTGTCTGTCTGTCTGTCTGTCTGTCTGTCTGTCTGTCTGTCTGTCTGTCTGTCTGCCTGTCTGTCTGTCTGTCTGTCTGTCTGTCTGCCTGTCTGCCTGCCTGCCTGTCTGCCTGCCTGTCTGCCTGCCTGCCGGTCTGTCTTTCTGTCTGCCCCTAGAGGAAGGCAGAGAAGTGATGCTATGGTAGTGATACAGGTATTTAAGGGTTTTCTTAACAGGCAGGTAGGAAGTTACCAATGTTTGGGTCCTCATAACACCACACAGGTTACAGTGTTGTGAGAAGGAGGTTTATTAATGGTTGTTTCCTTGCTCTATGGAGTGCACTGTTGTCTTTGATGTGAAGTGGACAATGTTGTGTTGAAGTGTGACTCAGGCCAGTTGGATCTTTGGTCACAGCATCACTAGGACAATACAACTTACCAACAAGGAGCTGGATCAAAGTGAAGCTGTTTTTGTGGCTTTGCTGCTGCAGATGTGGAGCAGAACATCTGTAGGTCCCCTCGTCTGAGAGCTTCACCCTGGACAGTTTCAGTGACATGTTACCATCAGGAAGCTTATCACGAAAAAGAGACGTTCTATCTTTGTACAACGGGATCAGGTCTTCGCCATGTTTGTAATCTCCATCTTGGAGGAGATAAATGAGGTACGGCTTCAGGTCAGGTCTGGACCACTCCACTGTCTTCCTGCCCATGTTGACTGGTGGTTCGATACGACATGGAAGGATCACCTCATCTCCCACTTTGACCAGGATGTCCTGAGATGACCCGATCACCTGACGTTGTCCTTAAAACAAAACCAAATGAAGCATGGTGTTAGTTCATGATGCACACTGGACTCATACTGTAATCAGCTGTCAGTCAGCCAGTGGCATCAATTCAGCAAAAGCTAAGGTATGGCAAGGTCACGTGACAGCATTAACATCAAAGGCCACCAAACACTCATAGGCTATATAGTACAACCAAACAAAGGCTACATTGTAACATGTCAATGTGTGCAAATGACTTGAGACAACATAAGCCTTTTCAAATGCAGTCTCATCCCTCTACTACAAACAGAAAGGATGTAGGCCTACACAATGTGCTAATTAACTGTCATTTTCTTTGACATGTGCAGTTCTGTTTTCAGAGTGGCACGGTTAGAGAGCAAACAGAGAAATAGCCTGCCTGTCTTGATAAGCAATCGATTCGACTGATTTTATTCAGTGATTAGCCTACTATGCAACAACAAAACACAACAGTATCACATGAACAGACCAGTTACAGACCAGACCAGATTCACTCCAAAGGCAGCAAATACAAATTGAAGAGAATAATCCAGCAGTAGCCTGCCTACTAATGCCTTAAAAGTCAGCCTATACACATTTGAAGACACACAGACATAGGCCTACACAACAAGGAAGCAAGAGTATAAGAAAGAGCAGTGCTGTCTTACTTTAAGATGAACTTAAAGGGATATTTCACTTTCAAAAAAACTTTTGGTCATTTTATCGTCTATTCAGGCTTTTGTGAACCCCCCAGACAGTTTATAAGTTGCTAGATTTAGTATTTAGATATTTGATATTCATTTTATCAGACACGCCCCCTTCCTATACAAACCCATTATAACTTCAAACTCCATTTTAACTCGTTAGATTCATCAAAAACACCCGTCCTTGGTTCTGCTGACTCACCCTGCCCTCCTAATACGTGAGGGGGCCGTGTTTTTTTGATTACTTTTTTCATTTATTTTATTTAATTTTTTTAATGTATTTAATTTTTTTCATTTTCCAAAAAAAAAATAAAAAATTAGGAGGGCAGGGTGAGTCAGCAGAGCCAAGGACGGGTGTTTTTGATGAATCTAACGGGTTAAAATGAAGTTTGAAGTTATAATGGGTTTGTATAGGAAGGGGGCGTGTCTGATAAAACGATTATCAAATATCTAAATAATGAATCAAGCAACTTAAAAACGGTCTGGGGGGTTCACAAAAGCCTGAGTAGATGATAAAATGACCAAAAGTTTTTTTGAAAGTGAAATATCCCTTTAATGAAAACAGGCATGATGATTAGTCCATCAGTGGATAGTAGGCTATTATTTTATCACAACCACCACCAACTTGAAAAAACACACCGCTGCTAATTAATACTGCCTTGCACCTGTGCTGACCTACTGAACCGGGAATATACCATTTGTCAAGATAGGGGGAATACAAATGTTGTGGAGAATCTAATACATTTTGTTCTAATTTGCATTTGTGGTTATTTCACAGTAATTTAATAACATATCATAGTGACATTCATGAATTTATTTAAACAAGTAAATTAAATGTTTTCCCCTGGAGCCAAGGTATGGCAGCTACCAGACCTTGCCATACCTAATTGACGCCCCTGCAGTCAGCTGGTTGTTTTCAAACGGCCACACTATTCTACATGTCAATCACAGCTCATGTTCTCAACAGGGTGTTCTCTTTAAATAGAGCTTCCTCTTTCATTTGATCACTGCTTCTCAATGCTGATACACACTGATAAACACTGATAAACACTGTTAAACACTGATGCTACTGCATGCTGCTAGCTTTCCTCCTCCACCCCAGCCTCCTTTATAGTTAAGAGGAATACAAGAACACTCGCCCCTAATCACGCTCGCCCCGGCACGGCGTCTTGCTCCCTGAGCTCGCTCGGCGGTGTCTCTCGTGGCTCAAGTCCACTTCAGAATGTGTGCCTCAGTTGTCGTAACAGTTTTTTGCCTCTCTGTCTCTGTTCTCACCAAGCAGGGCGAGCGCTCTGCACCGGCAGGGCAGGTGTTCCGCCGCTGGGGGCGAGCCGTCTGCTCAAAAAATGGGGGCGAGCGTGTTTTAGGGCGAGCGTTCTGCTTACCGTTAGGCCTGTCACAATTATCACAGAATCGTCTACTCGCAATTATTAGAGATAATCACATTTATTTCTGTATAATTGTCATAATCGTTTCCATGTTGAAGATTTCTCATATTTTCAAATATTTTAAAGAATTGTGGAAATAGTAGATCTAAAAGCTCAACACATGTAGATTAGCTATTTCCACTATTTAAAACAATGTCAGTCATTTATTTAAGTTACTTGTCATATCTGCCCTGTGGAATTATTGTTGACTAAAAGGCAAAACAAATAGTTTTTTTTTAATGTTCCAATGTTAGAGGCCAAAAACACAATTACATCAATTAATCGTCAACTTAAATGTTGTAATGGTCTTTGTGACAGTACAGCCCTAGTTAAGAGTCAACTTCACTGTCTGACTTGAGTCTGACTCCATTCAATCTGATTCAATGTATTACTTACTGTTCAGATATAAAAGTGATTCAATGTATTACTTACTGTTCAGATATAACAATGATTCAATGTATTACTTACTGTTCAGATATAAAAGTGATTCAATGTATTACTTACTGTTCAGATATAACAATGATTCAATGTATTACTTACTGTTCAGATATAAAAGTGATTCAATGTATTACTTACTGTTCAGATATAAAAGTGATTCAATGTATTACTTACTGTTCAGATATAAAAGTGAGTCAATGTATTACTCATGTCTGTTCAGATATAAAAGTGATTCAATGTATTATTTACTGTTCAGATATAAAGGTTCCAGCGCTAGACCACGGCACTAAGTAAGCACAACGCTAAAAGCAACAATTGGGCGTGTCTGAGGTTATGAGCGACAGCTGTCACTCATGTATCAGCATATGGGTCTGCTTGTTGTGGTGAAAAAACAGACTGAATGGACAAGAGCACATTTTGGAATAAAAAATGTAAAATAGCAGCTGTAGATGTTCAATGAATCTAAAGCCACTACATATTACCGGTGGTGGACACTGGACAGTAACGGAGTAAATGTACTTGAGTACTGTACTTAAGTACATATTCTGAGGATCTGTACTTAGGGGTGGATTCAGACTGGGTCCAATTGATTCCAACCGTTCCCGAATACGATTGGCCTCTCCCTAGGGTGACCACCTCCAGACAGGCCCATTGAGGGACAGGTGAACCCCTTTTGCGGGACACATGCACAGTGACCCACCCGTGCGCGCGCGCGATTTTTGGTTACTTTATTTCGGTTTTAGGGTTAGGATTAGGGTTAGGATTAGGGTTATGTTATTGTCTCCGCCAGGCCGAAAGGCATGGCGAGAGAGTATGTTTTACCCCCTGTCCTTCCGTCCGTCCGTCCGTCCGTCCGTCCGTGTGTTACCAGCTAATCTCTGGCACCGTTGGCCCGGTCCCTGGATGCCAATTCAGAAACTCTGCCCACATGGGCCTGTTATAGCGCCACCAGGAGGCCAATTTGTGCAAAACCCATTTACTATACAGATTTTATCCAAACATCACGCAAATCGGTACACAGTATCTCAATAGTCATGTGATCAAGACGGATCTGTCCGATATTTCATATTCCATCCTGATTGGCTAAGGTTGGCTTCCAAAGTTTGCAGGATTGGTCCGTTTTGAACAAAATGTCTGAAATCATGAACACAGCGTGCGATTTCTGTGAAAACTTGCACGCACATTCCCACTAGGCCGAGGAAGAAATGCCACCCTTTTCACATTGGCCTGTTATAGGCGCCACCAGGAGGCCACAATAACCTACCTGACCTGGCGGAGACCTGTGCTCCGAGGAGCACTTTTTCTAGTTTAATTCTTATTTTTGCCTGATTTTACCGATTTATTATCCAAAAAAATTATAATCAATTTAAAAAAAAAAATGGGGGGTATGAAATCAGGGATCTGTGAGAGTGAGGGTGTCTCGTCGTACGCACAGTGAATGGCCATGACGCCCCTTAAACCCCTTTCTTTCAGAGGATAGACATTATTTTAGGGAAGGCCACACTTGCTCTCACACTATAGCCGTGTTTCTGGCTTCCCCTTCCTCTCGCCTCTTTGTTACATCTTGTATGGGTGTATAGGAGTAAAAGCATTTAGTTCTGGTTCCTCAGTCATTTCTATGTTTTTATAAGTGTTTCTGCAGGCTTTGTATAACATAGTGGTTCTACAAGCACATCAGTGCATGCAGTGCAAGTGGTTTAACAAGAGTTACAAGGTTCTATAAATTCATTGTGAAAGAATTACAGCAATTCATTGATATCAAAAATAAGAAATGTACTTCTACTTTTACTTTTATTTGTACTTTAAGCATTTTTAAAAGCATGTACTGTAAAATATATATATATATATATAATGATCTACTTAAAGAGGCACTATGTCACTTTTTTTTTATTAATGAAATGTAATTTTGTCCAATCTGTATGGTAGAGTATGTTAATACAATATAACTTATACAATCTGTATGGTAGAGTATGTTAATACAATATAACTTATACAATCTGTATGGTAGAGTATGTTAATACAATATAATGTATATAATCTGTATTGTAGAGTATGTTAATACAATATAACTTATACAATCTGTATGGTAGAGTATGCTAATACAATATAACTTATATAATTGGGGTGGTTGTATTTTGTCTCCCTGCTCTTCTATTGAGACATTTAGATCGTGTCAAAGGTCATGTCTCACCTAGACACAGGATCTGACATGAATCTGACAGATCCTGACCAGATGTGTTAGTATAGGAAATCAAAGGTTGTTTGTATGGAGACCAAGCAAGTCGACTTGTCTCTGTGCCATCTTGTTCGCCGCTGTGCATGTCGGCTCCATCTTGTTTTGACAAGGTGAAGTTAACGGTTGTGCGTGTGGTGGTGTAAAAAGTACTCAAATTCTTTACTTAAGTAAAAGTACCAATACTGCAATATAGAAATACTCTGTTACAAGTAAAAGTCCAGAATTAAAAATTTACTTGAGTAAAAGTACCAAAAGTAAAAGTACAAAAATATTTGAAAATAGCAGATCTACAAGCTCACAAGCTTGTAGATCGGCTATTTTCAAATAGCCTAGGTATAAAATAGGGCTGAAGTGGTTAAAGTATGTTTTATAATATAATATAATAATCTGAAAAGTAACTAGTAACTAAAGTTTTCCAATAATTGTAGTGGAGTAAAAGTACAATATTTGACTCTGAGATGTAGTGGAGTAAAAGTAGAAGTACTGGAAATTGGAAATACTCAAGTAAAGTACAAATACCTCAAAATTGTACTTAAGTACAGTACTTAAGTAAATGTACTTAGTTACTTTCCACCACTGCGTGTGGGTACATATGCAACGGCAGATAACAGCTTCTCCTTTGTGATCACTTCCTCTGCTCTCTTGAGAGCAGAGGAAGTGGTTACTACATGGTGAAGTTAACGGTTGTGCGTGTGAGTACGTATGAAACATCCTCTGCTCTCATGAGAACAGAGGATGTGGTCACAAAGAACAGCATGCCTTGCAGACAACACCTGCCTCTCTGCAACCACCATCTCTGCAGGCATGGATGCCGATTTATGTTGGGTGGGTAGGGTACTCAACAACAAGTCACACACACACACATCAACCAAGTTTTAACCCCTTAATCAGAAATACCTGATGACAGTCAGTTGGAAACATTGTACTCGCAATAAAATACTTTTTTTGCTGTAAGTGAAGACATTGTGCTCGATCACCATTCTTTCCTGTCTCATGCACTGGCTGCCTGCTCCTACGCACCTGTCCCAGTAGGTGTGCAAAAGGACCTTTTTTTTTTACTACATTTCAAGTCATACAATTTGGTTATTGGCTGATGATGAAACCATAACTGGCATAAGGACTTTGCAGATTACAGGGAGAGAGTTTGAATGACAGAAATATGTTCACAGTAACACACGTACTGTAGTATCAGAGCGGGTACATCATGCATCCTGTGCACGTTACAAAGCATCACACAATAGTCATCCGACCGACACATTTCCTGTGGATGCTCGGCTTTTTCCATGGGTGCTCGGGCTCCCCGGCACCTGCAGGATTTGTGCCAATGTCTGCAGGTCTCTGCACAAACATACACTGAACAGGGAGAATGTTCTGTTTCTATGTCAACTGTATGCATGCAGAATGAGCATGTAAGGTATTGTGTCATATCACCAGATGTTACTTATAATCTGGTGAAAAAATATGTGTAATCACTGTAATTAACACATTGAGTGCCATAACCGTAGATCTACATGTTTTCTTTTCTTTCTTTTTTTTTATCAGGGTTTTATACCATCTACTTGGTTTAAATCAATCATAACCCCAATTCCAAAATCACTAAAGGATGAATTATGGAGGTACTAGTCTACTGAGTACTGTATATAAATTGTATTCTTCTAGTCTTAATAGATTAGTTAATTTCTTAGAACTAAATAACCTATTGGAAGAAGAACACAATGGTTTCAGGAAGGGAAGAACATGTTTGGATCATATTTATAGTGACTACAGTGGTTAGAAATAGACTGAAGTCTAAACTAGAAAAAGTGCTCCTTGGAGCACAGGTCTCCACCAGGTCAGGTAGGTTATTGTGGCCTCCGTGTGGCGCTATAATCAGGGCCGTAGCCACGGGTGGGCCTAGGTAGGCCTGGGCCCACCCATTTGGTTTTTGTGCCCACCCCAAAAAAATAAATAAATATATATATATATATATATATATATATATTTTAAATATCATATTACGCCATTTTGATAACAGTATATATATTTTTATTGTTATTTTTAAATCTGAAATTAAGCCATTTTCAACAACATAATGTGGATAGGAATCTGTCCACATTCACTTTCTTTTCACCTTTTTCACGTTTGTTCACCTTTTTCAACAAATATTTTATTCCCCGAAGTTAAATACATAATTGTTTTAATATGTAAGTGTGTATATAGACTTTAAAAATTTAATATATTTGTTTAATTTACAAAAATAATAATAATAATAATAATCCCCCAATTTTTTTCTTTCTCTTCCCCACCACCAGGGGTGCTGCAGCACCCTCAGCACCCCACTTCCAGCGTCCCTGCTTTAAAATAACTACAAATGCAAATTTGAACAAAATGATCGCTTTCACAAGGTATTATATTCTCCACAACACTTGTATTACCCCTATTGACAAAATGGTCAGACCCGTAGAGAGAGTGAGTTACGTCACCTCTGTCCACTTCATCGGGCCAGGTCTTCTACACAGGCTTCTATTGGCGAATAGTGACAAAGTCCTAAACCGGAAGTTTACGGAATGCATTGGAGTCTATGGGCGTTAGTCACTATTCCGAGTTACATGAACCACGTGACCGGCGCTGTTTTCTGCCCCCCCAGTGGCGGAACTCTCTAATATAAGGCTCTGAACAGGGCTGTGCTTAGGGATCAGGTAGAGATGGTCCGATCAATCGGCCATGGATCGGATAGGCCCGATATCAATGAAAATAATGTAATCGGTCATTCCGATAAACAGGTCAATTAACCGATCCGATCATGACTTATATATGTGAAGAGTTTGATATCACTCCGGATCCGAAGGTATATTTATATATTTATATATAAATTATATTTAAATTCAATATTTTGTGGATTTAGTTTACACGTTTTGAACCAATACTGCACTCATTTGACTTGTGATTTAAAAAAGCCTTATAAAAAAATAGAAATGTACTGTTACTTTTACTTGTACTTAAGTATTTTTAAAAGCTTGTACTCTTGAATACTTAAGTACATTTAAAAGCAAGTACTTTTTTACTCTTACTTGAGTAACATTTTGACTGAGCTACTTTTAGTTGTAGTGGAGTAAATGTAACCAGGAGTACTCTGTACTCTTACTCAAGTACTGGGGTCGAGTACTCTGTCCACCTCTGGGCCTGGACGACCAGCCAATACATGCATGAGTGAATGAATTAATAAATAAAAAAGTTAAATAAAAAATAATATTGCGCAACATGATCGGATCGGTATCGGATGATCAGATTTGAAAATTATCGGATCGGTGATCGGTTTCAAAAAACCTGATCGGACCATCTCTAGGATCAGGAGGCCCTAGGCAATTCCCAGTATGAGGCCCCTGGGTCGGGACCCATATGTGGGTCACAGACCAATTTTTAAGGGCCGCGAGTAAATAACCCTTTATTCTTTGTTTCCTACATTTAGTTTTTAATTATTTTAACACATTGGGTGCCAGAGGTTTATTCAAATATTATACGTTCAGTGCCGGCTATTCTTCCATCCACTTACGTTGATACGTTTCGTGCCATAGAAGCCCCGACGCAGAAGTGCATGTAAACAAAGCGTGTGTGCGAGACGGCTAGGGTTGCCAACTTTCAGAAATGGGAAAACGTGCATGCGGACCCCTATAAACCCGCTAGACCCGCTATAAATGCGGATTTATAGCAATTTTTTTCGCGGTTCTGGGCGGATTGGGTTCGTTTTTTTTTCAGTTTTTGGTTTCTTTATTTTGGTTTTAGGGTTAGGATTAGGAGTTAGGTTAGGGTTATGTTATTTAATTCATATTTTTGCCTGATTTTACCAATTTATTATCACAAAAAACAATTTCTGCCTAATAAAATATTCAAACAAAATGGGTTTATACTAATGTATTTTGTGGATTATATTAGACAACAACTAACAACTACATAAGAGTTATTCTTTAAATGGGCACACTATTTAATTATATTGATTAATATATATAAGAGTTATTCTTTAAATGGGCACACTATTTAATTATATTGATTAATATATATAAGAGTTATTCTTTAAATGGGCACACTATTTAATTATATTGATTAATATATATAAGAGTTATTCTTTAAATGGGCACACTATTTAATTATATTGATTAATATATATTAAATAAATGTTTATGTATTAGACTTGAAAAACTCAACATTAATAAACAATCAACCATATTAGTCTACTGAAATAGCCTAGACTATGCCCACATCAGCAGCCAATATGTAGGCTGCCAGGGCAGGTAAATAGAAATACTGACATCTTGCTAAAAAACGTTCTCCTGAGGCATGCTGTCTGATGTCAACCAGTCCACCGTGCGCGCTGAACCATGTCACAGGCAGGTAGCGCAGGGCAGAACGTATCCTAGCAACGTGAAAGCGCTAACTCTCATTGGGCTTGTTATGAGTAATGAGCCAATGAGCTGCTGAGCACACTCCCAGACAATGGCTTCATAGCCAGCGTTGCCAAGTCTGCTTATGTCCCACAACTTCCCTGGAACAAAATTTGGCTTGTTTTTGCCTTGTTTTTGTGGGTCGGCCTGGCTCATTTCTCTCACTATACTTTGCAACACTGAGCTCTCACTCACACACAGAGAAGAGACAGGACGCAGCTCCGCTGCTCCGTCTCGTTTGTGTGTGAGTGTGAGTGAGAAATACTCTCTCTCATATAAAAATCGCGCCGTCATTCCACGACCCCTAAAATACGGAACATAGTGCGTCCCGTAAAGGTCCTTACACACCGGGGCGAATTCTTCATGCGAATAAATACGTTTTTTTTTAAAACCTTATAAAGTCAATGCAAGCGTCCACATCAGTTTCGCGAAGCGAAAAGGCGTCTTTTAATTATTCGGAACGAGTCCGAATTTTGCGTATATTCGCATATTCGCCGGTGTGTAAGGACCTTAACAGTTCAATACGGAACACGTCTTTTAGTTTCCAAATACGGAACGATTCCGTATTTTACGGGACGGTTGGCAACCATAGAGACGGCGGAGGGTCCCGACTAACGCCTGGAACAATAATATTTCTAACGCGATCCTCCATTGCAGAGTGATCGCCGATCGAAAACGGCTCGCTTTCACCACGTTAAAAAGAAATGGAGATATTAAGCTTTTAGTCAAGGAGATAACATTGGAAAGGCCGACCGGAAGGATTTTTGACATGGATCCACATCCGGCCTCTCCTTCTCAGAAACTCCTTGGATGATCCCAAAGTTTCGTTAGAGCGCCCCACGTGGGCCCAATGTATAAAAATAAAATTGGGTCAAAAATGGTCCGGACCGTTTTGGGCACTCCTCGTTTGGATTCTCAAAAACGGTCCGGACCGTTTTTGGCACCCGATGTGTTAAAAGTGAAAATGGCAGATCAAGCTATAAAGTTATTTTCCTAAATATTTAAGTTAAGAGTCTTGCTCAGGGACACACTGCTGACCTGGTCTGGAATCGTACTTGGGACATCCAGGGCCACTAGCTCCTCTGGCAGGCTCACTAACCACTCAGCTATGGCCACCCCAGAATTGTACAGAGAAAGGGAGGCCACTTAATTACATTTAGAAATATAAAGAGAGAGAGTTTCAAACTTTCAAAAGTTTATACCAAGCTAACCTCTCCTCTCACACACTAGATACATGTATGTGTGTGTCCACAGACAGACAGACAGACAGACAGACAGACAGACAGACAGACAGACAGACAGTGTCTGTCTGTCTGTTTTTTAACCGCCTCGAATGGATTGGAAAGCTGTTTATTTATATATATTTTCTAAATAATAATTTGAGGAGATCTCATGGGGCCCCTGACTGTTTAAGGGCCTCGAATGGATTGGAAAGCTGTTTATTTCTATCAGGGTTGGGAAGTAACGGATTACATGTAACGCCGTTACGTAATCAGAGTAAAAAAAAAACGTAAAGGTAACGTCTTAAGGTCCTTACACACCGGGGCGATTTTTTCGTGCGAATAATACACTTTTTTTTAAAACCTTATAAAGTCAATGCAAGCGTACATGGCACGAAAAAGAGGAAAAGCGAAGTGAAAAAGCGTCTTTTAATTATTCGGAACGAGTCCGAATTTTGCGTATATTCGCACATTCGCCGGTGTGTAACCGCCTTTAGAGTACATTTTAAAATGTGTAATCTGGATTACAGTAACGGGAGCGTTTTAACGGGCGTTACAGGAGGATTACATTCTCCCCTTCCCCTCATTAATTTTACAAACAAGTTATACATTATTATAACACCAAACAACCACCTGCAAGAGCGCACACTCCGCACAGACGGCAATGGATTGGAGTTGAGCACAGCGCGCACCTCTCTGTGTAAAATCCTCACCGTGGAGGCTGTTGTTGCGTCAGGAGTGGTGTTGCCAGACTTTGCGAGAGAAATAAGCAACCAGGTCTATGAAAACAAGCCCAAAAGAAGCGACTATAAAATACCACATGAGCACTTCTAAGCTATATATGTCGTCCATTAAACAATGTGCATATTTATATATGTTGGCTATTTGAAAATAGACGATCTACAAGCTCACAACCGTTCTACCACTATTTACAAGCAACTTCAGAAAAATTAGCCCAATGTGGCTTATAATAATCAGACCAGGCAACACTGCAGACACGGAGATACCAGGGGTGCGTTCGGAAATCCAGCACTGAGCACTGCCCACGGCTTACTTTTGATTGACTCTCTTTCAGATGTTATTCGTGGCTCTCTTTTTCGTCCTCTTTGCAGTGATGTTCCTGCATAAAAGCCTTTACTCTTAACCTTAAACTTATCAGATGGTTTGGTTAAGGGACTATAATCTATTAAAGTGTCTTTCTTTGGTTCTGATTGTTACTAGGTTCTGATAGTAACTTGGTATATTGTATTTATTTTATATAGCCTATATATAGCCTTAGGGAATATAGGCTGTAAACTAAAGGCATTTAGTGTCTTTTTATTATAGGATATGCATTTTATTAGGTTTTATTTATTTTTTGTAAAGGTCAAATAAAATGAGGATTTCTATTTAAAGAGTAGCCTACGGTATAAATATAATTGTATAGAGCTGAGTTCTTTGAGTCTTTACTGTCTAGTCAATGTTTTAAACTCATGCCATGTCTATCTAAATGAGTGTCAGCCAGGAATGTCAAAATGTCAAAAAGAGATTTTATTTGCCACTTTGACCACACATGGATGGAGTTTAGATCCCATGGGGACGGTTGTGTTATTTAAAATGAGCTAGTGTTGGTTGTCAAACAATCAAAATGGTACTGTAGGTCAAGATGCATTTTCTTATGATCTGTTATTAGTTGACACAATGACTCTACAGTAATGTAACTGTTCAGAGAGGTCAAATTCTTAACAATTAAATGACCTTAACCATATTTCTGTTGTCCTTATCTTATTTTCGTAGGCTCAACATTCTTGTCTATCAATGGTAAAACTTGTATTATCTAATTAAATAGAGTTTTGCTTAAAAGTAATCGAAAAGTAACTGAAAGTAACTAGTAGTTACTTTTTAAATGGAGTAATCGGGATTACGTTACTGACTACATTTTTTAGCAAGTAACTTGTAACTGTAGGGGATTCCTTTTTAAAAGTAACCCTCCCAACCCTGATTTCTATTTATAATTATATATTTTTTTTTTTCAAATCTCATGGGGCCGCCGAACCTTGCCTAAAGCAAAGCACAGCCCTGGCTCTGAAAATGGTATATTCCCCTGTTCAGTAGGTCAGCACAGTTGCAATGCATTATTGTTAATTAGCAGCAGTACCGCATTTTTTTCAAATCGTGGCAGACAGTTGTTTACTTTTGGTAAAATAATACTATCCACTGTTGGACTAATCATGCCTGTTTTCATTTCATTGGAGCCTCGCAGGGCAGTGGAATTCCTTGTCTATAAACAGAGCCGTGCGCCTGGCAGAACTCACTAAACGCTCTGGACCAGAGGACCAAAAGGAGTAAAGGAGTGTAAAACCCTACTCTCTTTCAAAACAGTCCTAAAAAAAACACCTTCAGGAGGCAGCAATTCCAAAATGGCCCCTGTCAAAGTCTTAACATAAGTATTGGTTGCGGAATGATCTGAGAGAAGTGCGTAAGTCGGTTAAATGGTGGTGCAACACGCTGAGAGCGTGTCGCCCCAAAACACACATGCCCCCATTCTACATACCGCCGGATTGGCCTATAATACCGCCGGATTTGCCCCGGGGCGACTGTGTTTTGGTGCGAGTGTTTTTTGGTATTCTTGCGTTGTTGAACCCCGATAAACAAGGAAGTATAGTGGACCCTTTCTCACTTCAAATGTTTTCAAAAACCTTCTTGAGAGCAACGTTTAGTTGTAAATGAAATTGTTAGTTTGTTTACATGGCTGTCATGTTGGATAAAGCATAAAACCAAGCAGCGCACATTGATATGAGCAGGTGTTCTGAGTCTCTGATTAGACAGCGTCTGTTATAGAGTTCATACCAATAAGAATCAAGCATTCAACCAAGCCATGCAATAAACAGTGTTAGTCTGGCCATGATGTCAGTGTACAGTAGTATATGTATATATATAGTATATATAACTGTTAACTCTCTCTCTCTCTCGCTCTCTCTCTCTCTCTCTCTCTCTCTCTCTCTCTCTCTCTCTCTCTCTCTCTCTCTCTCTCTCTCTCTCGCTCTCTCTCTCTCGCTCTCTCTCTCTCTCGCTCTCTCTCGCTCATAACTCTCTCTCTCACATAACTCCACTAAATAACTGTTATCATTACCTGTGACAGATGTGTTGTAACAGCTGCTCCAGATCAGCAACATGTAGAAATAAATCCATGATTTTGCTGCTAAAACACTGAGTTTTAAAGACAAATGTGAGACCGAGTGAAGCTCCATGCTTTGCTGCTCTCTCACAAAGATCGTGTGAGATTACTTTCGTTTTCATCTGAGTTTTGTCACAGTAGCCCTGAACCGACTCATGGGTGAACTTCAACCTGGTGTTTGCACTTTCTCCATTCACAGACCGTACATCTACAGTAACCTTCAGATTTAAAATATAAAGTGCTGACCCCATGGCCACGGATGTTACAATTCTACTCGGGACCTCAGAAGTACCTGCGTCTTTCGTATTGTTGAATAAATAGCATTTTAATTTGATCGGTGGTCATTTTCTCAGTTTTGTCACCGTATGCTTTCAACTACGTGACCCTATCGGTTGGGAGGTGTATTGCACTCTCATACACTATAACTCTATAAGAAAATGGCCACTGATCGGATTAAAATGCTTTTTATTCAACAATAAGGAAGATACGGGTACTTATGCAGGATCAAATAAGATTGTAACATCTGTGGCCATGAGGTCAGCACTTTATGTTTGAAATATGAACGTGTATGTAGATGTAAGGGCTGTAAATGTAGAAGTCAAACACCAGGTTGAAGTTCATCCATGACGGTCGTAACAGACAACCTGTGATGCATGGCTAGCAAGCGGTATAGACAGGCATGCCATGTTCATTTGGTATGTTCTTGCACTCTATTTCAATGACGTGACGCGCACAGCCGCTTAACACCTACACTGCAAGTCACACAATGGACAATTGATATGCATCTAGGCTTATTCCTATGTTAATTCGCTAGGTGTGAGTCGGGAGCCTTTGAAAACTTTTGTTGAGGTGCGAATTTAAAGTAGTTTTAAATCTATGCGTGTGCCTGCGTGTGCTCCTGGTTAAATAGGTTCCGGCACGGCGTGCAAGGCCGTCCAGTGAGCATTGCACCCCTGGGTATAGACCAACACGGGAACTACAAATTTCACACCCACTTTTAAGACAGTGCCTCCAGTCGAGGTCCGTTAGAACGATGTACTGCAGCTGCCAATGCATTCCCTATGAGAGGATAATATGAGAGTTAGCCTACTTTTAAAATGATCCTACATTAACTGGAGACGATATTGGTTTAAATAAAAATATGTTTCCAAATGTATGGAGTGTCTTTGTCAACATATCTTCTTGTTTTCTTAATAGTTGATGTGTTTCACATTTAATTTGCCACTTTTATGGGTTACCCATAATGTTAACACAGCAGAGAGTAGACTCCAGACAGACACAGTAGTCGCATTTCAGTGACATCACTGTCTTTACGAGCGCCAAGCGTCCACTCTGAAGTGGGGAATTCTCATCCCAATCCCGACTGACTTTATCCATATTTCTATATTTTGAACATCTCATAGGCTTATATTAATGTTCTACCCACCACGGAGCTCCGACGGTACATGACAAATTAAAACGTGTGGGTTTACCGTTGTTGAATTAACTTATCCCGACATTTTCAACTACTTAGTGAATACTCCAGGTTAGTATTAATATACAAATAGTCCTGCAAGATGCTGTTTGGATAATTGTCCAAAATAAATAGCCTATAAAAATGATACATGAGACACAAACGTATCTGGGTATTGAAATCTCAAGGGATGCGTCCGTGATGTATATACCATGCATGCGACCACTTAAACCTTAGATTTCAGATGCTAGAACTTTTGAGACACTGATGGAGAACATTATAGTGTATTGTGTGTTGTATATTGAGATGGCAGGTATGTCACATTAAAAAGGGCAAATCAAACAAATGGGACACTTTATTAGAACACCAAAAAAATCTCTACAGCCTCAGTAGTTAAACAGTGAAATGACGGTATTTTACAATGCCTCTCATAGAGATTGCATTGAGAGCTGCAGTTCATCGTTCTAAAGGACCTCGAGAAGCGGCGCTGTGTCAAATGTGGGCGTGAATTTGTAGGCGCCCCTCTTCCGGCCGTGTGTGTCTATAGGGCTCGGGCAAAAGGCGTGGCTTAGGTTAGGCTGATGTAGTTCTGGTGGCCATCTTGGATGAGCTCTATAACAACAGCTCGTATCAACAACATTGACAGTTACTCACGACGTGTCATGACTCCAGAGCGCATACACTACAAGGGATTTATTGGTAAAGGACAGAAGATGGACCGGGCAATGTGTGACAGAGAGATACCATACAGAGAGAATGTGTGACAGAGAGACACCATACAGAGAGATACCATACAGAGAGACACCATACAGAGAGACACCATACAGAGAGACACCATACAGAGAGACACCATACAGAGAGACACCATACAGAGAGACACCATACAGAGAGATACCATACAGAGAGACACCATACAGAGAGACACCATACAGAGAGACACCATACAGAGAGACACCATACAGAGAGACCACCATACAGAGAGACACCATACAGAGAGACACCAAACAGAGAGACATATATGGTGAGACACCATACAGAGAGACACCATATGACCACCATACAGAGAGACACCATACAGAGAGACACCATACAGAGAGACACCAAACAGAGAGACATATATGGTGAGACACCATACA
Source organism: Gymnoscopelus braueri (assembly GCF_963280865.1). Lineage (NCBI taxonomy): Eukaryota > Metazoa > Chordata > Actinopteri > Myctophiformes > Myctophidae > Gymnoscopelus > Gymnoscopelus braueri. Next base: position 38,215 of record NW_027660696.1, on the reverse strand, counting down.
GAGAGACACCATATGACCACCATACAGAGAGACACCATACAGAGAGACACCATACAGAGAGACACCAAACAGAGAGACACCATACAGAGAGACACCATACAGAGAGACACCATACAGAGAGACACCAAACAGAGAGACACCATACGGAGAGATACCATACAGAGAGACACCATAAAGAGAGACACCATACAGAGAGATACCATACAGAGAGACACCATACAGAGAGATACCATACAGAGAGACACCATACAGAGAGACACCATACAGAGAGACACCATACAGAGAGACACCATACAGAGAGACACCAAACAGAGAGACACCATACGGAGAGATACCATACAGAGAGACACCATACAGAGAGACACCATACAGAGAGATACCATACAGAGAGACACCAAACAGAGAGACACCATACAGAGAGACACCAAACAGAGAGACACCATACGGAGAGATACCATACAGAGAGACACCATACAGAGAGACACCATACAGAGAGACACCAAACAGAGAGACACCATACAGAGAGACACCATACAGAGAGACACCATACAGAGAGACACCATACAGAGAGACACCATACAGAGAGACACCATACAGAGAGACACCAAACAGAGAGACACCATACAGAGAGACACCATACAGAGAGACACCAAACAGAGAGACACCATACAGAGAGACACCATACAGAGAGACACCATACAGAGAGACACCATACAGAGAGACACCAAACAGAGAGACACCATACAGAGAGACACCATACAGAGAGACACCATACAGAGAGATACCATACAGAGAGACACCATACAGAGAGACACCATACAGAGAGATACCATACAGAGAGACACCATACAGAGAGACACCATACAGAGAGACACCATACAGAGAGATACCATACAGAGAGACACCATACAGAGAGACACCATACAGAGAGACACCATACAGAGAGACACCATACAGAGAGACCACCATACAGAGAGACACCAAACAGAGAGACACCATACAGAGAGACACCATACAGAGAGACACCAAACAGAGAGACACCATACAGAGAGATACCATACAGAGAGACACCATACAGAGAGACACCATACAGAGAGACACCAAACAGAGAGACACCATACAGAGAGATACCATACAGAGAGACACCATACAGAGAGACACCATACAGAGAGATACCATACAGAGAGACACCATACAGAGAGACACCATACAGAGAGACACCATACAGAGAGACACCAAACAGAGAGACACCATACAGAGAGACACCATACAGAGAGACACACCATACAGAGAGACACCATACAGAGAGACACCAAACAGAGAGATACCATACAGAGAGATACCATACAGAGAGACACCAAACAGAGAGACACCAAACAGAGAGATACCATACAGAGAGACACCATACAGAGAGACACCATACAGAGAGACACCATACAGAGAGACACCATACAGAGAGACACCAAACAGAGAGACACCATACAGAGAGATACCATACAGAGAGACACCATACAGAGAGACACCATACAGAGAGACACCAAACAGAGAGACACCATACAGAGAGATACCATACAGAGAGACACCATACAGAGAGACACCATACAGAGAGACACCATACAGAGAGACACCATACAGAGAGACACCATACAGAGAGACACCAAACAGAGAGACACCAAACAGAGAGACACCATACAGAGAGACACCATACAGAGAGACACCATACAGAGAGACACCATACAGAGAGACACCATACAGAGAGACACCATACAGAGAGACACCATACAGAGAGACACCATACAGAGAGACACCATACAGAGAGACACCATACAGAGAGATACCATACAGAGAGATACCATACAGAGAGATACCATACAGAGAGACACCATACAGAGAGAAGCTGCACGCGGACGCAAAGGCACGCTACCTGGAAAAAAGTCATTACATCTGTGCCCTAGATCAGATGTAATGACAGTGCCCAGTCAGAGTCACAATCATTCATTTTACCTGAAAAGAACGTTTTGTTGCTAAGTTGGAGAGTTTTGAGAAACCGAGACAAAGGTTTAACTTAAAGATGTATTGGAGCAAACTGTTCAACATACAGAACATCAATTGCATGAGTATAAGGAAAAAAAAAATGGGGGCCCTTTAAAGTCTTCTCATCCTATATAAAAATTGTCTTGAGGGTGGGAGGGTGGACCGATGGTGGACGTCACAAACCTAACATCCAGACTTGCAAGGCACACACACTTGTCACACCAAAGAAGCTGAAATGCACACATGTGAGTCTCTACAGCAGTGTTACACAGGGTTTAACACTTCAAATGGACATAACTCAGTGACCATTGCTCTGTTCAGATTAGAAGGCTGCACAGCGGCCTGAATGTACCCCAAGTCATGGGGACCTTTCTTGGCGTTATTCCACAACACACAACCTACGTAATGTGTTGTGCATCCTAGTTATGTCCATGACACCAAACTGTGACTGAATTTACTTAGTCGATTTTTCTTTCTAATTCATGTCTCATCTGCTTAGTTTTTTAATGTGTCTTAGCTGACCTGGATGATGCTGGGGAGTATAAAATGCTTAAACTAAACGGATAATAATTGTAATGGCTGCCTTTTTTAAAGTTACTTTTACAAACAATGAGATCTGAAATCTGAATAGAAACATATTTGAAAAGAAAGAAATGACAGTTTAAAATGAGAGCAGTGCATGTTGGTGGTAGATATTAAAGTGGAGCTACAGCTCTGTGTGCAGGGTGTAGAGAACAGGATGTGGTTCCACTGTAGATCATGTTTAGCACTGACAACCAGGCTATGTAGACAGGATGTAGTCTAGTCTCCTCCTCTTCTAACTCAAAGATATACGTATCGTTGAATTTGTCAAATCATACAATATTTTATTAATAATAAAATAAAGCTATAATCTTATTTGATCCCACAGATGGTACATCCAATAGTTCCATTATTATAATTTGGGTCAGGGCTGAACATATTTTTGCCCTCATTTTCATCATTACGGTACTTTTTGCGCTGCACAGCCCAATTAAATTTTTTTTGCCCCCGTTTTAGGATAGCTGTAATTTCCAGGCTGGTTTTTGTTCTCTCATCTAAAATGGTTTGTCTCTCATCTAAAATGGCCAATCCTTCAGTAGCACCAGTCCTGCAGAGCAGAGAGACATCACATGATTGGTCCACTGACTTGTCTATCATCTGAATACCGGCCTAGTGGCCCAATAACAGGCTACAGTGGCCCAGGAGTCCCACCCATACAGTATAACAGATGATCTGCAAGGCCACACCGCGTCTTTGACTCAACCCGTTGTGGGCTTGTAGATCTTCTATGTTCGGTACGCGACACCATGGTGTGTCGAAGCATAAATAAAGGCATGCGTCTGTCAGCACACTCAGCAAAGAGAGAGAGAGAGAAACAGTGTTTAAACTGACGTCACGACTGGCTCACACTTGTAGAAGGAAAGTTTATCAAGTGAAGGAGGTCGAGGTGATGTGGTGAGCACAACACAAGGACTGTATGCCTTCCAGTGGTGGAAAGTAATTAAGTACATTTACTTAAGTACTGTACTTAAATACAATTTTGAGGTATTTGTACTTTACTTGAGTATTTCCAATTTCCAATACTTTTACTTCTACTCCACTACATCTCAGAGGCAAACATTGTGCTTTTACTCCACTACAATTATTTGAAAACTTTAGTTACTAGTTACTTTGCAGATATAAAGTATGATATTATGAAACATACATTAACCACTTCAGCCCTATTTTATACATAGGCTCTTTGAAAAAAGACGATCTACAAGCTCACAACGTGTCGCATCCGCGACACGTTGTGAGCTTGTAGATCTGCTATTTTCAAACATTTTAGTACTTTTACTTTTGGTACATTTTAATGCCAATACTTTTGTACTTTTATTCAAGTGAATTTTGAATTCTGGACTTTTACTTGTAACAGTATTTCTATATTGCAGTATTGATACTTTTACTTAAGTAAAGAATTTGAGTACTTTTTCCACCACTGATGCCTTCCTTATCCAACATTGAACTTGGATAAGCACTAAATAGTGACGCATGTGTAGCCGCAAGAATAACAGCTTTTAGTATAGATAGACTAATGGATAAATGGACTGCTTTATACCAGGTTCTGCTGGGAGCTCAATGTGTGGAAAAACCCAAAGAATGAGAAACAGAGACAAAGGTTTAACTTAAAGATGTGTTGGAACAAACTGTTCAACATACAGAACATCAATTGCATGAGTATAAGGAAAATAAAAAAATGGGGGCCCTTTAAAGTCTTCTCATCCTATATAAAATTTGTCTTGAGGGTGGACCGACGGTGGACGTCACAAACGTAACATCCAGACTTGCAAGGCACACACACTTGTCAGACCAAAAAAGCTGAAATGCACACAAGTGAGTCTCTACAGCAGTGTTACACAGTGTTTAACACTTCAAATGGACATAACTCAGTGACCATTGCTCTGTTCAGATTTGAAGGCTGCACAGTGGCCTGAATGTACAGAACTTCTTCTTCTACACGTCATGGGGACCTTTCTTGGCGTTATTTCACAACACACAACCTACGTAATGTGTTGTGCATCCTAGTTATGACCATTAGTCCATGAGCCAGAGCCCCAAAATTGAGCAATTATTATCGAAAGAGTGGGAAAAACCAAACCTATATTAAATTGTTCAGAGGGTCAATACGAGTAAATAAATATATGATAACCTCACCACAGGAGCAGCTTTTTCATGGTTATCACACATTTTGTAATTTTCCCCATACGTACATGACAGGTCAAAAAATGACAAAATTTTAAAAAGAGTTATCATAATGAAACTGCCTGAGTTGATTACTTACATGAAGACGATGATTTATCGTATTACAAGTTTTCTGAAATTGTATATTTAAATATGCAAATTAGGCATTTAGTCCATGAGCCAGAGCCCCAAAATTGAGCCAAATATTGAATATTCCCTCGTTAAAAACATTTGACTCCAACATCTTAACAAAATGAAATAAGTATGTTGACTCTGGCTTTGTCCAATGTTCTAATGTTGATTCTGGAAAGTTATGCAAATTTGGGCATATTTTCCTAATGCCTAATTTGCATATTTAAATATACAATTTTAGAAAACTTGTAATACGATAAATCATCGTCTTCATGTAAGTAATCAACTCAGGCAGTTTCATTATGATAACTCTTTTTAAAATTTTGTCATTTTTTGACCTGTCATGTACGTATGGGGAAAATTACAAAATGTGTGATAACCATGAAAAAGCTGCTCCTGTGGTGAGGTTATCATATATTTATTTACTCGTATTGACCCTCTGAACAATTTAATATAGGTTTGGTTTTGCCCACTCTTTCGATAATAATTGCTCAATTTTGGGGCTCTGGCTCATGGACTACATGACACCAAACTGTGACTGAATTTACTTAGTCGATTTTTTCTAATTCATCTGCTTTTTGTCTTAGCTGTCCTGGATGATGCTGGGGATTGGAGGGGGTCAGGTGGGGGGGAGGGAGGGAGGGAAATGTGGGTTTTATATTCATATGGTTCTGTTTTGGTGCAAGAGTATACAATACTGATTAAACTTAGATCATTTGTAATGGTTGCCTTTTCTAAGTTACTTTTACAACCAATGAGATCTGAGATGTTAGTGTGAGTGCTTGCCACTGAGATTTTTTTCACAAACAATCTGAATAAAACAAATATTTGAAAAGAAAGAAAGGTCAGTTTAAAATGAGAGCTGTGCATGTTGGTGGTAGATATTAAAGTGGAGCTACAGCTCTGTGTGCAGGGTGTAGAGAACAGGATGTGGTTCCACTGTAGATCATGTTTAGTACTGACAACCAGGCTATGTAGACAGGATGTAGTCTAGTCGCCTCCTCTTCTACCTCAAAGATATACGTATCGTTGAATTTGTCAAATCATACAATATTGTATTAATAATAAAATAAAGCTATAATCTTATTTGATCCCACAGATGGTACATCAAATAGTTCCATTATTATAATTTGGGTCAGGGCTGAACATATTTTTGCCCTCATTTTCATCATTACGGTACTTTTTGCGCTGCACAGCCCAATTTATTTATTTGTGCCCCCGTTTTAGGATAGCTGTAATTTCCAGGTTGTTTTTTGTTCTCTCATCTAAAATGGTTTCTCTCATCTAAGATGGTGTCTCTCATCTAAAATGGCCAATCCTTCAGTAGCACCAGTCCCGCAGAGCAGAGAGACATCACATGATTGGTCCACTGACTTGTCTATCATCTGAATACCAGCCTCGTGGCCCAATAACAGGCTACAGTGGCCCAGGAGTCCCACCCATACAGTATAACAGTTGATCTGCAAGGCCACACCGCGTCTTTGACTCAACGCGTTGTGGGCTTGTAGATCTTCTATGTTCGGTACGCGACACCATGGTGTGTCGAAGCATAAATAAAGTCTGTCAGCACACTCAGCAAAGAGAGAGAGAAACAGTGTTTAAACTGACGTCACGACTGGCTCACACTTGTAGAAGGAAAGTTTATCAAGTGAAGGAGGTCGAGGTGATGTGGTGAGCACAACACAAGGACTGTATGCCTTCCAGTGGTGGAAAGTAATTAAGTCCATTTACTTAAGTACTGTACTTATGTACAATTTTGAGGTATTGTACTTTACTTGACTATTTCCAATTTCCAATACTTTTACTTCTACTCCACTACATCTCAGAGGCAAACATTGTACTTTTACTCCACTACAATTATTTGAAAACTTTAGTTACTAGTTACTTTGCAGATATAAAGTATGATATTATGAAACATACATTAACCACTTCAGCCCTATTTTATACATAGGCTCTTTGAAAAAAGACGATCTACAAGCTCACAACGTGTCGCGGATGCGACGCGTTGTGAGCTTGTAGATCTGCTATTTTCAAACATTTTAGTACTTTTACTTTTGGTACATTTTAATGCCAAAACTTTTGTACTTTTATTCAAGTAAATTTTGAATTCTGGACTTTTACTTGTAACAGAGTATTTCTATATTGCAGTATTGATACTTTTACTTAAGTAAAGAATGTGAGTACTTTTTCCACCACTGATGCCTTCCTTATCCAAAATTGAACTTGGATAAGCACTAAATAGTGACGCATGTGTAGCATGTGTTGCACAAGGATAACAGCTTTTAGTATAGATAGACTAATGGATAAATGGACTGCTTTATACCAGGTTCTGCTGGGAGCTCAATGTGTGGAAAAACCCAAAGAATGAGAAACAGAGACAAAGGTTTAACTTAAAGATGTATTGGAATAAACTGTTCAACATACAGAACAATTGCATGAGTAGGGAAAAAATGGGGGCCCTTTAAAGTCTTCTCATCCTATATAAACATTGTCTTGAGGGTGGGAGGGTGGACCGACGGTGGACGTCACAAACGTAACATCCAGACTTGCAAGGCTAACACACTTGTCAGACCAAAAAAGCTGGAATGCACACATGTGAGTCTCTACAGGAGTGTTACACAGGGTTTAACACTTCTGCTAAACCGAAAGGGTGGGAGGGTGGACCGACGGTGGACGACACAAACGTGACATCCAGACTTGCAAGGCACACACACTTGTCAGACCAAAAAAGCTGAAATGCACACATGTGAGTCTCTACAGTAGTGTTACACAGTGTTTATTCTGTTTAACACTTCAAATGGACATAACTCAGTGACCATTGCTCTGTTCAGATTTGAAGGCTGCACAGCGGCCTGAATGTACAGAACTCTGAAAAATTCTACAAGTCATGGGGACCTTTCTTGGCGTTATTTCACAACACACAACCTACGTAATGTGTTGTGCATCCTAGTTATGACCATGACACCAAACTGTGACTGAATTTACTTAGTCGATGTTTCTTTCTAATTCATGTCTCGTCTGCTTTGTTTTTTAATGTGTCTTAGCTGTCCTGGATGATGCTGGGGATTGGAGGGGGTCAGGTGGGGGGAGGAAGGGAGGGAAATGTGGGTTTTATATTCATATGGTTCTGTTCTGGTGCAAGAGTATACAATACTGCTTAAACCTGGATCATTTGTAATGGCTGCTTTTTTTTAAAAGTTACTTTTACAACCAATGCGATCTGAGATGTTATTGTGAGTGCTTGCCACTGAGATTTTTTTCACAAACAATCTGAATAAAACAAATATTTGAAAAGAAAGAAATGACAGTTTAAAATGAGAGCAGTGCATGTTGGTGGTAGATATTAAAGTGGAGCTACAGCTCTGTGTGCAGGGTGTAGAGAACCAGATGTGGTTCCACTGTAGATCATGTTTAGCACTGACAACCAGGCTATGTAGACAGGATGTAGTCTAGTCGCCTCCTCTTATACCTCAAAGATATACGTATCGTTGAATTTGTCAAATCAAATCAATATTTTATTAATAAAATACATGTTGCTATAATCTTATTTGATCCCACAGATGGTACATAAAATAGTTCTATTATTATAATTTGGGTCAGGGCTGAAAATATTTTTGCCCTCATTTTCATCATTACAGTAGGTACTTCTTGCGCTACACAGCCCCAAAAATATATTTGTGCCCCCGTTTTAGGATAGTTACTGTAATTTCCAGGCTGGGGTTTGGCTCTCATCTAAAATGGCCAATCCTTCAGTAGCACCAGTCCTGCAGAGCAGAGAGACATCACATGATTGGTCCACTGACTTGTCTATCATCTGAATACCCGGCCTAGTGGCCCAATAACAGACTACAGTGGCCCAGGAGTCCCACCCATACAGTATAACAGTTGATCTGCAAGGCCACACCGCGTCTTTGACTCAACGCGTTGTGGGCTTGTAGATCTTCTATGTTCGGTACGCGACACCACGGTGTGTCGAAGCATAAATAAAGGCATGCGTCTGTCAGCACACTCAGCAAAGAGAGAGAGAGAGAAACAGTGTTTAAACTGACGTCACGACTGGCTCACACTTGTAGAAGGAAAGTTTATCAAGTGAAGGAGGTCGAGGTGATGTGGTGAGCACAACACAAGGACTGTATGCCTTCCAGTGGTGGAAAGTAATTAAGTACATTTACTTGAGTACTGTACTTAAGTACAATGTTGAGGTATTTGTACTTCACTTGAGTATTTCCAATTTCCAATACTTTTACTTCTACTCCACTACATCGCAGAGGCAAATATTGTACTTTTACTCCACTACAATTATTTGAAAACTTTAGTTACTAGTTACTTTGCAGATATAATGTATGATATTATGAAACATACATTAACCACTTTAGACCTATTTTATACATAAGCTATTTTCAAACATTTTTGTACTTTTACTTTTGGTACATTTTAATGTACTTTTATTCAAGTAAATTTTGAATTCTGGACTTTTACTTGTAACAGAGTATTTCTATAGGCTATTGCAGTATTGATACTTTTACTTAAGTAAAACATTTGAGTACTTTTTCCACCACTGATGCCTTCCTTATCCAACATTGAACTTGGATAAGCACTAAATAGTGACGCATGTGTAGCATGTGTTGCACAAGGATAACAGCTTTTAGTATAGATAGACTAATGGATAAATGGACTATTTTATACCAGGTTCTGCTGGGAGCTCAATGTGTGGAAAAACCCAAAGAATGAGAAACAGAGACAAAGGTTTAACTTAAAGATGTGTTGGAACAAACTGTTCAACATACAGAACATCAATTGCATGAGAATAAGGGGGGGAAATGGGGGCCCTTTAAAGTCTTCTCATCCTATATAAACATTGTCTTGAGGGTGGGAGGGTGGACCGACGGTGGACGTCGCAAACATAACATCCAGACTTGCAGGGAACACACACTTGTCAGACCAAAAAAGCTGAAATGCACACATGTGAGTCTCTACAGCAGTGTTACACAGTGTTTAACACTTCAAATGGACATAACTCAGTGACCATTGCTCTGTTCAGATTTGAAGGCTGCACAGCAGCATGAATGTACAGAACTCTGAAAAATTCTACATGTCATGGGGACCTTTCTTGGCGTTATTTCACAACACACAACCTACGTAATGTGTTGTGCATCCTAGTTATGACCATGACACCAAACTGTGACTGAATTTACTTAGTCGATTTTTTCTAATTCATGTCTCATCTGCTTTTTGTCTTAGCTGTCCTGGATGATGCTGGGGATTGGAGGGGGTCAGGTGGGGGGGAGGGAGGGAGCAAAATGTGGGTTTTATATTCATATGGTTCTGTTTTGGTGCAAGAGTATATAATAATGCTTAAACTTGGATCATTTGTAATGGTTGCCTTTTCTAAGTTACTTTTACAACCAATGAGATCTGAGATGTTATTGTGAGTGCTTGCCACTGAGATTTTTTTCACAAACAATCTGAATAAAACAAATATATGAAAAGAAAGAAATGACAGTTTAAAATGAGAGCAGTGCATGTTGGTGGTAGATATTAAAGTGGAGCTACAGCTCTGTGTGCAGGTTGTAGAGAACAGGATGTGGTTCCACTGTAGATCATGTTTAGCACTGACAACCAGGCTATGTAGACAGGATGTAGTCTAGTCGCCTCCTCTTCTACCTCAAAGATATACGTATCGTTGAATTTGTCAAATCATACAATATTTTATTAATAATAAAATAAAGCTATAATCTTATTTGATCCCACAGATGGTACATCCAATAGTTCCATTATTATAATTTGGGTCAGGGCTGAACATATTTTTGCCCTCATTTTCATCATTACGGTACTTTTTGCGCTGCACAGCCCAATTTATTTATTTTTGCCCCCGTTTTAGGATAGCTGTAATTTCCAGGTTGTTTTTTGTTCTCTCATCTAAAATGGTGTCTCTCATCTAAAATGGCCAATCCTTCAGTAGCACCAGTCCTGCAGAGCAGAGAGACATCACATGATTGGTCCACTGACTTGTCTATCATCTGAATACCGGCCTATAGTGGCCCAATAACAGGCTACAGTGGCCCAGGAGTCCCACCCATACAGTATAACAGTTGATCTGCAAGGCCACACCGCGTCTTTGACTCAACGCGTTGTGGGCTTGTAGATCTTCTATGTTCGGTACGCGACACCATGGTGTGTTGAAGCATAAATAAAGGCATGCGTCTGTCAGCACACTCAGCAAAGAGAGAGAGAGAGAGAAACAGTGTTTAAACTGACGTCACGACTGGCTCACACTTGTAGAAGGAAAGTTTACCAAGTGAAGGAGGTCGAGGTGATGTGGTGAGCACAACACAAGGACTGTATGCATTGCCTTCCTTATCCAACATTGAACTTGGATAAGCACAAAATAGTGACGCATGTGTAGCATGTGTTGAACAAGGATAACAGCTTTTAGTATAGATAGACTAATGGATAAATGGACTGCTTTATTCTAGGTTCTGCCGGGAGCTCAATGTGTGGAAAAACCCAAAGAATGAGAAACAGAGACAAAGGTTTAACTTAAAGATGTATTGGAACAAACTGTTCAACATACAGAACATCAATTGCATGAGTAGGCCTATAAGGAAGGGAAAAAAATGGGGGCCCTTTAAAGTCTTCTCATCCTATATAAAAATGGTCTTGAGGGTGGGAGGGTGGACCGACGGTGGACGACACAAACGTGACATCCAGACTTGCAAGGCACACACACTTGTCAGACCAAAAAAGCTGAAATGCACACATGTGAGTCTCTACAGCAGTGTTACACAGTGTTTATTCTGTTTAACACTTCAAATGGACATAACTCAGTGACCATTGCTCTGTTCAGATTTGAAGGCAGCACAGCGGCCTGAATGTACAGAACTCTGAAAAATTCTACAAGTCATGGGGACCTTTCTTGGCGTTATTTCACAACACACAACCTACGTAATGTGTTGTGCATCCTAGTTATGACCATGACACCAAACTGTGACTGAATTTACTTAGACGATGTTTCTTTCTAATTCATGTCTCATCTGTTTTGTTTTTTAATGTGTCTTAGCTGTCCTGGATGATGCTGGGGATTGGAGGGGGTCAGGTGGGGGGAGGAAGGGAGGGAAATGTGGGTTTTATATTCATATGGTTCTGTTCTGGTGCAAGAGTATACAATACTGCTTAAACCTGGATCATTTGTAATGGCTGCTTTTTTTTTAAAGTTACTTTTACAAACAATGAGATCTGAGATGTTATTGTGTGTGCTTGCCACTGAGATTTTTTTCACAAACAATCTGAATAAAACAATATTTGAAAAGAAAGAAATGACAGTTTAAAATGAGAGCAGTGCATGTTGGTGGTAGATATTAAAGTGGAGCTACAGCTCTGTGTGCAGGGTGTAGAGAACAGGATGTGGTTCCACTGTAGATCATGTTTAGCACTGACAACCAGGCTATGTAGACAGGATGTAGTCTAGTCGCCTCCTCTTATACCTCAAAGATATACGTATAGTTGAATTTGTCAAATCAAATCAATATTTTATTAATAAAATACATGTTGCTATAATCTTATTTGATCCCACAGATGGTACATAAAATAGTTCTATTATTATAATTTGGGTCAGGGTTGAAAATATTTTTGCCCTCATTTTCATCATTACAGTAGGTACTTCTTGCGCTACACAGCCCCAAAAAAATATTTTTGCCCCCGTTTTAGGATAGTTACTGTAATTTCCAGGCTGGGGTTTGTCTCTCATCTAAAATGGCCAATCCTTCAGTAGCACCAGTCCCGCAGAGCAGAGAGACATCACATGATTGGTCCACTGGCTTGTCTATCATCTGAATACCGGCCTAGTGGCCCAATAACAGGCTACAGTGGTCCAGGAGTCCCACCCATACAGTATAACAGTTGATCTGCAAGGCCACACTGCGTCTTTCACTCAACGCGCTGTGGGCTTGTAGATCTTCTATGTTCGGTACGCGACACCATGGTGTGTCGAAGCATAAATAAAGGCATGCGTCTGTCAGCACACTCAGCAAAGAGAGAGAGAAACAGTGTTTAAACTGACGTCACGACTGGCTCACACTTGTAGAAGGAAAGTTTATCAAGTGAAGGAGGTCGAGGTGATGTGGTGAGCACAACACAAGGACTGTATGCCCCAGGCTGCCAAACAAAGTAACAAATGTTTCAGAATGGTTACTAACTATCTCTAGAACATAAACAGCAAACTCTGCATGCTGTGTTGCAAGTAACTATGTCTAGATATCTAAGTATGGCAAACAATACTAATCCTATACTATCCTAATTGACTGATTAGATGCTTATATTAACCACTTAAGCCCTATTTTATACTTAAGTCATACGATTATGACACACAGAAATAACTATCTAAGCTCACAAGTCAGTGTCATTGTGACGTGGTGTGTCCTTGTAGATCTGCTATGTTTGCAATTAATGAACATTTCTGCCAATAATAACATGACAAGTCTCACTGTTCCTGTTGCCCAGGCAACCCATATGGGCTTAAAGGACATTGATCAAACATATGGTTTCAGTCACAGTGTTATTGTTTTACTGACCTTTTAAAATGTTCACCTGGTCATACATATCTGTTATTAAAAACACTGAATGACTTTGCTGTTAAAATAAAACTACTTATTTGCATACACACAGTATGCAAATTACAGCCTCATGTATAAGTTAGGGATCTCCTGTTAAGCCATCCTCATACAGCCTATAGATCTAGCTTATAACAGATGCATTCTCAGAACAGACCCTTGTTTTCTATACTTTACCAAACTAACATTCTGATTGCATGCAGACTCATTTTTGCATGTAATCATGTTCTTAATCAAACCCATAATAGTCCTCTACCCTTCATGTCCAGGTTTGTAATAGTTCCAATACATCATGTATTGGAACTACATGATCTCCCCAGAGTAGGCTAGCTTGCTGCCAGTGCCATGATGTGCTTTAGCCAGCATCCTCCTTATAGGAGCAACACATTCTCATTGTATGTGAGTACTGTGGGCTAACTGTCATATCTATGGGTTGTGTAGTTGTGTATGGGTTGTGTAGTTGTGTATGGGTTGTGTAGTTGTGTATGGGTTGTGTAGTTGTGTATGGGTTGTGTAGTTATCATTTATTTTACTCAAGGCTCCAGAACATGGAGGGATGTTGTTCAGTAAAAGCGGTGGTATTAAGGGCTTGTTTGTATGTGCCTCCACAGAGTGGGGCAGTAGAGTATCTGCACACTGGTTGTAGTCCGCCTGTCTGGGCCACTGTTCATTTTGACCGCAAATTCTGGTTTAGTCAAAGTCTTTTGAATAACACACCATTTAGTTTAATCCTATTTTATCTGAAATTGTTTAGTCTTAATGTAGTCTTAGTCGACAAAATATCAAAATCTTAGTCTTGTAGTCTTTTAGTCTTATTCCCTGGCATTACATGTTTTTAGATGTTCAGATATGTCAGTTTGTTTGTGTCACAGAGAATTGTCCCGGTGCTCCAGATTGTCAGTTCATTTCTATTGATTAGTCCTACTTACTGTAGGTGTAGTGCTCCCTCTGCTGGTGACACTGGGTTATACTGTAAGGTGGAGTTATTAGATGAGAAGGACTTGCTTTGCACTTTTTACGGTACCCTGTTGTTGTTGTTGTTGTTGTTGTTGTTGTTTGAATGAGGTTTGTTGTTGTTGTTGTTGTTGTTGTTGTTGTTGTTGTTGTTTGAATGAGGTTTGTTGTTGTTGTTGTTGTTGTTGTTGTTGTTGTTGTTTGAATGAGGTTGGTCCACTGACCTTGCAACTTTGTGAGTCAGTGAGGATTGAAGTGTCTGCTAAATAAATATCTATATCTATATTGTAAACTGTCAATTACTTTCTTTAACCACAAGAACCCATAGAGTTAAAAAAAAAAAAAAAAAGCATGGACCCTACTAGCATCCCTACTCTGGGACAAACATTTGGTAAACATAGCAGATCTACAAGCTCATCGCAATGTTGTAGATCAGATATTTTTGCCAGATTGATTGATTGATGTACTTTATTTAGTAAGACATGAGAACAGTACATGACAGTACGTAACAGTACAGTAGGGGAGGGCCGCTAAGTTTGTAACGCTTCACGGATGTAAAAGTTCTCTCATTGATTGGTTCATTTTTATGCGACGTCATCACGTCAGCATGTGAACGGGAAAGCTGTTTTTTTTCGGAAAGTGAGTAAAAAAGATCACCTTGAGTATCTTTGGTCTACAATTCTTTTATTTTATATTGCAGAGCTAAAATTGACATGGTTGTGTGCATGTATCTGTTCTACAGTAGATTGCATCGTTTTAACACGCTATGCACGTTCATTCTGTTCTGTAGACAACGACAAAGCAGCGGTGCGCCGAGCGGCCGCTTTGTAACACATGTTACAAAAGGGACATTTTACTAGCGGCCCCTTTGTAACAGAGATTTTCAAGGGCAGTTTGAATAATGATGCCTTTTTTTTGCTTTTTTGTTTGTTTTTACAGAATGCCACTCTGTAAAGATATCAAGAAGAGGACGAGGGGCTTAGTAACCCAAGAAGTGCTTAAAGGGATATTTCACTTTCAAACAAACTTTTGGTCATTTTATCATCTACTCAGGCCGTTGTGAACCCCCCAGACAGTTTATAAGTTGCTTGATTCAGTATTTAGATATTTGATATTCATTTAATCAGACACGCCCCCTTCCTATACAAACCCATTGTAACTTCAAACTCCATTTTAACCATGTTAGATTCATCAAAAACACCCGTCCTTGGTTCTGGTGACTCATACCGCCCCTCTAATACGTGAGGGGGCCGTGTTTTTTCAATTACTTTTTTCATTTATTTTTAATATTTTTTTGGGAAAACGAAAAAAATATAATACAATAAAAAAATTAAATAAAATAAATGAAAAAAAATATCGGAAAAACACGGCCCCCTCACGCATTAGGAGGGCAGGGTGAGTCACCAGAACCAAGGACGGGTGTTTTTGATGAATCTAACATGGTTAAAATTAAGTTTGAAGTTACAATGGGTTTGTATAGGAAGGGGGCGTGTCTGTTAAAATGAATGTCAAATATCTAAATACTGAATCAAGCAACTTAAAAACTGTCTGGGGGGCTCACAAAGGCCTGAGTAGATGATAAAATGACCAAAAGTTTTTTTGAAAGTGAAATATCCCTTTAAGGTAGCCTCAGATGAGGTGTTACAAACGGGTCTGTCCGTAAGAAGTGTGGCCAAAGCTTACAAAATGTGCCATGTCACATTGTATAGATATTGTAAGAGGAGGAGGACCATGGAGAAAGAGGGGAGCACTGAGCTGCCCAGGTCAGGGTTCAAGAGCCATTTTAGGGTATTCTCAGAGGAGCAGGAGAAGCTGTTGGTGACCTATCTAACCAAGTCTGCAGACCTGTATTTTGGATTATGCCCAAAGGAGGTGAGAATCGATTGAAACATAAACACATTGATCTTTCTATCTCTTCCCCTTGCTCCCCCTTCTGCTTGCCTTTCTCTTTTTATGGAAATAGGCCTACACGATGAAGCTTGCAAAAAAATAATAATGTCACCCTCTGTTGTCAGGCCAGCAACAAAGGAAGAAAGAAGAGGTCAACAGCTATTCTAACAGACACACCCGTAAAACGGGCCTCGGAAGAGGAGAGAGATAAGCGACTTGCACCACGCAAGCTCGCTATGCCTGCCAAGGTTCCGAAGAAAACGGCTACCTCAAAGGCGACCACCACCACCTCGAAGGCGACCGCCACCACCACCACCAGGAAGGCGACCGCCGCCCCCAGGAAGGCGACCGGCACTACCTCGAAGCCGACCGCCGCCGCCTCGAAGGCGACCACCACCACCTCGAAGGCGACCACCACCACCTTGAAGGTGACCGCCACCACCAGGAAGGCGACCGCCGCCACCAGGAAGGCGACCGGCACTACCTCTAAGGCGATTAGAGGTAGCCGCCGCCGCCTCGAAGGTGACTGCCGCCACCTCGAAGGTGACCGCCGCCACCTCGAAGGTGACCGCCGCCACCTCGAAGGTGACCGCCGCCACCTCGAAGGTGACCGCCACCACCAGGAAGGCGACCGCCGCCACCAGGAAGGCGACCGGCACTACCTCTAAGGCGACCGCCGCCGCCTCGAAGGTGACCGCCGCCACCTCGAAGGTGACCGCCGCCACCTCGAAGGTGACCGCCACCACCAGGAAGGCGACCGCCGCCACCAGGAAGGCGACCGCCACCACCTCGAAGGTGACTGCCACCACCTCGAAGGCGACCGCCGCCACCAGGAAGGCGACCGCCACCACCTAGAAGGTGACCGCCACCACCAGGAAGGCGACCGCCGCCACCAGGAAGGCGACCGCCACCACCTAGAAGGTGACCGCCACCACCAGGAAGGCGACCGCCACCACCAGGAAGGCGACCGCCACCACCTCGAAGGTGACCGCCGCCACCTCGAAGGTGACCGCCACCACCAGGAAGGCGACCGCCGCCACCAGGAAGGCGACCGCCACCACCTCGAAGGTGACTGCCACCACCAGGAAGGCGACCGCCGCCACCAGGAAGGCGACCGCCACCACCTCGAAGGTGACCGCCACCACCAGGAAGGCGACCGCCACCACCTCGAAGGTGACCGCCACCACCAGGAAGGCGACCGCCGCCACCAGGAAGGCGACCGGCACTACCTCTAAGGCGACCGCCGCCGCCTCGAAGGCGACCGCCGCCACCTCGAAGGTGACCGCCGCCACCTCGAAGGTGACCGCCGCCACCTCGAAGGTGACCGCCACCACCAGGAAGGCGACCGCCGCCACCAGGAAGGCGACCGGCACTACCTCTAAGGCGACCACCACCACCTCGAAGGTGACCACCACCACCAGGAAGGCGACCGCCACCACCTCGAAGGTGACCGCCACCACCAGGAAGGCGACCGCCGCCACCAGGAAGGCGACCGCCGCCACCAGGAAGGCGACCGGCACTACCTCTAAGGCGACCACCACCACCTCGAAGGTGACCGCCACCACCAGGAAGGCGACCGCCACCACCTCGAAGGTGACCGCCACCACCAGGAAGGCGACCGCCGCCACCAGGAAGGCGACCGGCACTACCTCTAAGGCGACCGCCGCCGCCTCGAAGGCGACCGCCGCCACCTCGAAGGTGACCGCCGCCACCTCGAAGGTGACCGCCGCCACCAGGAAGGCGACCGCCGCCACCAGGAAGGCGACCGGCACTACCTCTAAGGCGACCACCACCACCTCGAAGGTGACCGCCGCCACCAGGAAGGCGACCGGCACCACCAGGAAGGCGACCGGC
>NW_027660696.1:0-15000 GCF_963280865.1 Gymnoscopelus braueri | reverse complement strand
CACCACCACCTCGAAGGCAACCACCACCACCAGGAAGGCGACCGCCACCACCTCGAAGGCAACCACCACCACCTCTAAGCCGACCACCACCACCTCGAAGGCGACCACCACCACCTCGAAGGCGACCACCACCACCTCTAAGCCGACCACCACCACCTCGAAGGTGACCACCACCACCTCGAAGGCGACCACCACCACCTCGAAGGTGACCACCACCACCTCGAAGGCGACCACCACCACCAGGAAGGTGACCGGCACTACCTCTAAGCCGACCGCCACCACCTCTAAGGCGACCGCCACCACCTCTAAGGCGACCGCCACCACCTCGAAGGCGACCACCACCACCTCGAAGGCGACCACCACCACCTCGAAGGCGACCGCCGCCACCAGGAAGGCGACCACCACCACCTCTAAGCCGACTGCCACCACCTCGAAGGCGACCACCACCACCTCGAAGGCGACCGCCGCCACCAGGAAGGCGACCGCCACCACCAGGAAGGCGACCACCACCACCTCTAAGCCGACCACCACCACCTCGAAGGTGACCACCACCACCTCGAAGGCGACCACCACCACCTCGAAGGTGACCACCACCACCTCGAAGGCGACCACCACCAACAGGAAGGTGACCGGCACTACCTCTAAGCCGACCGCCACCACCTCTAAGGCGACCGCCACCACCTCGAAGGCGACCGCCACCACCTCGAAGGCGACCACCACCACCTCGAAGGCGACCACCACCACCTCGAAGGCGACCACCACCACCTCGAAGGCGACCACCACCACCTCGAAGGCGACCGCCGCCACCAGGAAGGTGACCGGCACTACCTCTAAGCCGACCGCCACCACCTCTAAGGCGACCGCCACCACCTCGAAGGCGACCACCACCACCTCGAAGGCGACCACCACCACCTCTAAGCCGACCGCCACCACCTCGAAGGCAACCACCACCACCTCGAAGGCGACCACCACCACCTCTAAGCCGACCACCACCACCTCGAAGGCGACCACCACCACCTCGAAGGCGACCGCCGCCACCAGGAAGGTGACCGGCACTACCTCTAAGCCGACCACCACCACCTCGAAGGTGACTGCCGCCACCAGGAAGGCGACCGCCACCACCAGGAAGGCGACCACCACCACCTCTAAGCCGACCACCACCACCTCTAAGGTGACCACCACCACCTCGAAGGCGACCACCACCACCAGGAAGGTGACCGCCACCACCTCTAAGGCGACCGCCACCACCTCGAAGGCGGCCACCACCACCTCGAAGGCAACCACCACCACCAGGAAGGCGGCCACCACCACCTCTAAGGCGACCGCCGCCGCCTCGAAGGCGACCACCACCACCTCTAAGCCGACCACCACCACCTCGAAGGTGACCACCACCACCTCGAAGGCGACCACCACCACCTCGAAGGCGACCACCACCACCTCGAAGGTGACCACCACCACCTCGAAGGCGACCACCACCACCTCGAAGGTGACCGCCACCACCTCTAAGGCGACCGCCACCACCTCGAAGGCGGCCACCACCACCTCGAAGGCAACCACCACCACCAGGAAGGCGACCACCACCACCTCTAAGCCGACCACCACCACCTCGAAGGTGACCACCACCACCTCTAAGCCGACCACCACCACCAGGAAGGCGACCGCCACCACCTCGAAGGTGACCGCCACCACCAGGAAGGCGACCACCACCACCTCTAAGCCGACCACCACCACCTCGAAGGTGACCACCACCACCAGGAAGGCGACCGCCACCACCTCGAAGGTGACCGCCACCACCTCGAAGGCGACCACCACCACCTCGAAGGTGACCACCACCACCAGGAAGGCGACCGCCACCACCTCGAAGGTGACCACCACCACCAGGAAGGCGACCGCCACCACCTCGAAGGCGACCACCACCACCTCTAAGCCGACCACCACCACCTCGAAGGCGACCACCACCACCTCTAAGCCGACCGCCACCACCTCGAAGGCGACCACCACCACCTCGAAGGCGACCACCACCACCTCTAAGCCGACCACCACCACCTCGAAGGCGACCACCACCACCTCTAAGCCGACCGCCACCACCTCGAAGGCGACCACCACCACCTCGAAGGCGACCACCACCACCTCTAAGCCGACCACCACCACCTCGAAGGCGACCACCACCACCTCTAAGCCGACCACCACCACCTCGAAGGTGACCACCACCACCTCGAAGGCGACCGCCGCCACCAGGAAGGCGACCGGCACTACCTCTAAGCCGACCGCCACCACCTCGAAGGCGACCGCCGCCACCAGGAAGGCGACCGCCACCACCTCGAAGGCGGCCACCATGGGGAAAAATTACAACCACCACCACCTCGAAGGCGACCGCCGCCACCAGGAAGGTGACCGGCACTACCTCTAAGCCGACCACCACCACCTCGAAGGTGACTGCCGCCACCAGGAAGGCGACCGCCACCACCAGGAAGGCGACCACCACCACCTCTAAGGTGACCACCACCACCTCTAAGGTGACCACCACCACCTCTAAGGCGACCGCCACCACCTCTAAGGTGACCACCACCACCTCTAAGGCGACCGCCACCACCTCTAAGGTGACCACCACCACCTCGAAGGTGACCGCCACCACCAGGAAGGCGACCGCCACCACCTCGAAGGCGACCGCCGCCACCAGGAAGGCGACCACCACCACCTCTAAGCCGACTGCCACCACCTCTAAGCCGACCACCACCACCTCGAAGGTGACCACCACCACCTCGAAGGCGACCACCACCACCAGGAAGGTGACCGCCACCACCTCGAAGGCGACCACCACCACCTCGAAGGCAACCACCACCACCAGGAAGGCGACCGCCACCACCTCGAAGGCAACCACCACCACCTCTAAGCCGACCACCACCACCTCGAAGGCGACCACCACCACCTCGAAGGCGACCACCACCACCTCTAAGCCGACCACCACCACCTCGAAGGTGACCACCACCACCTCGAAGGCGACCACCACCACCTCGAAGGTGACCACCACCACCTCGAAGGCGACCACCACCACCAGGAAGGTGACCGGCACTACCTCTAAGCCGACCGCCACCACCTCTAAGGCGACCGCCACCACCTCTAAGGCGACCGCCACCACCTCGAAGGCGACCACCACCACCTCGAAGGCGACCACCACCACCTCGAAGGCGACCACCACCACCTCGAAGGCGACCGCCGCCACCAGGAAGGCGACCACCACCACCTCTAAGCCGACTGCCACCACCTCGAAGGCGACCACCACCACCTCGAAGGCGACCGCCGCCACCAGGAAGGCGACCGCCACCACCAGGAAGGCGACCACCACCACCTCTAAGCCGACCACCACCACCTCGAAGGTGACCACCACCACCTCGAAGGCGACCACCACCACCTCGAAGGTGACCACCACCACCTCGAAGGCGACCACCACCAACAGGAAGGTGACCGGCACTACCTCTAAGCCGACCGCCACCACCTCTAAGGCGACCGCCACCACCTCGAAGGCGACCGCCACCACCTCGAAGGCGACCACCACCACCTCGAAGGCGACCACCACCACCTCGAAGGCGACCACCACCACCTCGAAGGCGACCACCACCACCTCGAAGGCGACCGCCGCCACCAGGAAGGTGACCGGCACTACCTCTAAGCCGACCGCCACCACCTCTAAGGCGACCGCCACCACCTCGAAGGCGACCACCACCACCTCGAAGGCGACCACCACCACCTCTAAGCCGACCGCCACCACCTCGAAGGCAACCACCACCACCTCGAAGGCGACCACCACCACCTCTAAGCCGACCACCACCACCTCGAAGGCGACCACCACCACCTCTAAGCCGACCACCACCACCTCTAAGCCGACCACCACCACCTCGAAGGCGACCACCACCACCTCTAAGCCGACCACCACCACCTCGAAGGCGACCACCACCACCTCGAAGGCGACCGCCGCCACCAGGAAGGTGACCGGCACTACCTCTAAGCCGACCACCACCACCTCGAAGGTGACTGCCGCCACCAGGAAGGCGACCGCCACCACCAGGAAGGCGACCACCACCACCTCTAAGCCGACCACCACCACCTCTAAGGTGACCACCACCACCTCGAAGGCGACCACCACCACCAGGAAGGTGACCGCCACCACCTCTAAGGCGACCGCCACCACCTCGAAGGCGGCCACCACCACCTCGAAGGCAACCACCACCACCAGGAAGGCGGCCACCACCACCTCTAAGGCGACCGCCGCCGCCTCGAAGGCGACCACCACCACCTCTAAGCCGACCACCACCACCTCGAAGGTGACCACCACCACCTCGAAGGCGACCACCACCACCTCGAAGGCGACCACCACCACCTCGAAGGTGACCACCACCACCTCGAAGGCGACCACCACCACCTCGAAGGTGACCGCCACCACCTCTAAGGCGACCGCCACCACCTCGAAGGCGGCCACCACCACCTCGAAGGCAACCACCACCACCAGGAAGGCGACCACCACCACCTCTAAGCCGACCACCACCACCTCGAAGGTGACCACCACCACCTCTAAGCCGACCACCACCACCAGGAAGGCGACCGCCACCACCTCGAAGGTGACCGCCACCACCAGGAAGGCGACCACCACCACCTCTAAGCCGACCACCACCACCTCGAAGGTGACCACCACCACCAGGAAGGCGACCGCCACCACCTCGAAGGTGACCGCCACCACCTCGAAGGCGACCACCACCACCTCGAAGGTGACCACCACCACCAGGAAGGCGACCGCCACCACCTCGAAGGTGACCACCACCACCAGGAAGGCGACCGCCACCACCTCGAAGGCGACCACCACCACCTCTAAGCCGACCACCACCACCTCGAAGGCGACCACCACCACCTCTAAGCCGACCGCCACCACCTCGAAGGCGACCACCACCACCTCGAAGGCGACCACCACCACCTCTAAGCCGACCACCACCACCTCGAAGGCGACCACCACCACCTCTAAGCCGACCGCCACCACCTCGAAGGCGACCACCACCACCTCGAAGGCGACCACCACCACCTCTAAGCCGACCACCACCACCTCGAAGGCGACCACCACCACCTCTAAGCCGACCACCACCACCTCGAAGGTGACCACCACCACCTCGAAGGCGACCGCCGCCACCAGGAAGGCGACCGGCACTACCTCTAAGCCGACCGCCACCACCTCGAAGGCGACCGCCGCCACCAGGAAGGCGACCGCCACCACCTCGAAGGCGGCCACCATGGGGAAAAATTACAACTGCCCGCTTTGTGGAGAGGACTTCGAGTCATCGAGGCCTGGTGAAATGTGGGTGCAATGTTCAAGCTGTGGAGTGTGGGCCCACGAAGAGTGCACAGAGGAAGGGAAATGTCAGAATTGTTAGGCGCTGGGGATTGTGCGTGTTCAGGGGGGAGGGAGGGATAGCTGGCAAGCAGTGGGGGGAATTAATTGGCTAAATGAATAAATTACATTTGGGAAAAAAGGGGTAAATAATAATAATTGGCTACTCTAAAAAAAAACAAGGAGAACTTTTAAACCGACGAGAGGTAGCCTACAATTCCAAATGTATGGGAAGCTGCACATGTTCTACCATTATTTAAAGGGAATGATTATGACTCTCTAGTGACTGGTAAATTAGGCCTAAGTGTTTTTGAAGGAGCAGACAGCAACCATATATAGGGCCTCACTTATTCACACTGGACAGTTGTGTGAGATCCTGTAAACACGCTCAATCTTCTTTCAGATCTAAAAAAAGCTAAAGCAAAAATAAATGTGAATACAAATATGAGAAATGATCTCACGAAAACAGCCAGGAACTGTATCAAGGCCAACCTGTTGGAAGTGGGAGTAGGTGTGGTGATATAAAGTAGCCTAGGCTATAAACAGTTTCTGGTTCAGAATGCAAAACACTAATAGGCCTACATGTAGCCTAGTTTAGGAGTAGGCTAACCTGTAAGACCACAAGTCAAAGTCCAAATCTCTGTCCAGGTTTTCCTCACAGATCAGAATAGCTACAGTAGCTTTATGCTTAATTGAATTAAAGATAGCCTATTGTCAGATTTGACAAATTCAGCTATAGTGCGCTAAAACGCAAAATAGGCTACTATCTCCACACTTTCCCGTTTAGCCAAGATGCTGAAATCACTGGTAAATAATCAGCTGTGCACTTTCCTACAGCACTGGTAATAATCTTAAATTGGTAGGCCAACTGAAAGCCAGTAAGACAAAGTCTTTTTTCCATAGGCCTACTAAAGCCCAACCCAATTGATGCATATTTGTCATTTATGGGGCAAATGTTGTGGTTGTGGTTCTGTGACTGTCTTAATATTTTTATAGAGGGGTCAGTCTTATAGGCCTACATGTTATAGGCTAATTTGTTCCGTTTAATGTAGCCTATGTTATTGTGTGACTGTGAAGACATAGCTAATGGTTCTGGATGCCAAGTTTTTTTATGTAGACTAGCCTACTCTGTTCCGTGTGTGTTCTTTGAGCCACAGAGAGGTCACTGAGAGTGTTTTAACTCGAATGTTTTATATGCACTTTGTTCTATGTGTGTTATTTGAGCCACAGAGAGGTCACTGAGTGTTTTACCTTTAGGCCTATGCCTACAATTGTTTTGTAATGGACCAAATGTAATTCTGGACTAAATATTGTCCATGCACTGAATCTTTGCACTGAATGTTCTAGCCTAGGCCTACCTCATGGTTCTGTTTTGATATGACTTGTTTTGATATGACTGTTTGCCTAGCAATGCCTTTCAAATTGCACCTTTTTGAACCAAGTTTACAAGCTGAATGCACATGTTGGGGGGGGGGGGGGGGGGGGGGGGGGGGGGGGGCGGTTGCAATAAATCTTGCAAATACAAATGGATGTTTTATTTTCTATAGGATATAGACTAAAGCTGATTGATTTGGGGTGTTGTTACTTATTTCACCCAGCAGGGGTCAGCGCAGATATGCATGGGCCTTTCCAAAACTCATGTGACACATTGGCCTGCATTTTGTCAGCTGTCATCCAACTATTCTAAATCAGATTGGGATCGTAAAACATTTTGTACAACTCCTCCAATCAAACTTGATCACCTTTTAGGTGTAATCAATGTATTTTACCAACAAGGTATTGACACAAACTCAACAACTGGTACATATGGTAAGTTTTAATAATAATCTTATGTTTGATACATAATCTTATCACATCCTTGGTATGGAAACAATGTTAAACAGTTGCGTGAATGAAGTATAATTGATTTGACCTGAAAACGATGTGTTTAATGCCGTTTTTTAGCAGTGTTACTTTTGTAACTATGGCTGTTACAATCAGTCTGATAAGCGCTTAAAATGTAACGTCGGAACAGCGTCCACTTTCGGTTTAATAACTCGCGACCTGTTTTATCAATTGAAAAACTTTAAGTGGTTTATGATAGCAGACATGTGTAGGTTCTTTGCTTGAAAATATTACATATGTAGTTAAACGATCGCCGAATAAAAGACCGAAAGGTGAAAAATGTTACTATCAAAGCGGCCCTCCCCTACATGGAAGTACAAATTCACAATACAAGGTCTACTAAACTGGAAAACTCATTAAGCACTAAGCTTGTTTAAGATGAGATCCCCATGCACACAAATCATGATGACATATAAGAGACAGACAGATATACACACTACTATACAGAATGTCATACAATCAGTTTACAGGTTAATGGTATGAAGAGTGAAAAATATGTACAAAAGAAGAAAGAGAGAGGGTGGGGGTAGGGGTAGGGGAGTAGGTTAGGTTAGGACATGGGGTAGGTTAGGACTTAGACAGGGGCCATTTTTGAATTGCAGCCTCCTGAAGGTGTATCTTTAGGGCAGTTTTGAAAGTGAGTAGGGTTTACACTCCTTACACTTGGTAGGGCATTCCACGAATGTTAACTACTTTTGCTGGGGACCCCCTGGAACCCCCCCCCCCCCCGCCTCCAAGGACCCCTTGAGAACCACTGGTGTGCTGTTCCTGCTAAAGTGCATGCTGAAACTCAGCTCAACAGCTCAGCTAAACAAGAGGGCCTTTCAATATAAGGGTACTTCTGTCTTTCAAAATAAAGCCATTCTAAGCAACACAACAGCATACAATATAAATCACATTATAAGACAAGACAAATGGTATAATTGATAGAAAATAAGTAATATTTTGGGTGAAATACTCCTTTAAGCCCTATACAAAAAAAACTAAACAGAAAAAAAAATGCAGATCTACAAGCTCACAACGGACCTCATCGCAACGGCGTTGCTTGTAGATCTGCTATTGTTTTAACAGTAAAGGTTAACAATAGGGACGCATCAATAAAGTACAATAAAAGTCACTAAGTGGCCCACAATCTTTACTCAGAGTAAAACGCTTTCTTACATTCATCTCTGATTGGTTTAAAGTATGCTTAGCACTCTTAGATTACATTTGATACTGGATTACATTCTTTACTCAGACTCACACTTCACCTTAATTGGGTAATCAGTAGCATGAAGCCACCTGTGCACACTGCAACAGGCTGGCATTAAAACTTAGAAACAAACTCACCAGAGTTCACAAAGGTATAAAAACAAAAAGAAAACTTGGGCATCAAAAGAAGTTTGCTTCATCAGAAGACTATTGACTTTAGAACATACAATAAACTCATCAACTTAAATGAATTAAGGCTCTTTATCAATGTGGTGTCTGTCTGTCTGTGTAGAAAGCAGTGTCCTGCTCTGCTCTGCCATAGATATATATAAACACTAGATGACTCACCCGCGCTGCTGGCCAATGGAGTACGACGTTGCCACATGGCGGCCATCTTGCGACAGTCAGCTCGCTCATTCATAACATTATGTCTATGGTACATGTACCATTGAAATAACCATAGCGTGCTAAATTTTCATCCAATTTTCAAACGGTTTCCATATACAATCCATGATTATAATTATAATGTATGCAGTATCATAACTACATCTTTGGTGTTTACAACACACCAAACCATTTGAAAACCGGATGAAAATTGAGCACGCTATGGTTATTTCAATAGTACACGCACCATAGACATAATGTTATGAATGACTGTCGCAAGATGGCCGCCGCCCCCTTGAGCCATCTAGCCCATAGATATTAGAAACCTAGATACCTCATTGGCCTCTGCAGTTCATTGGGGCGACTTGTATCGCAATACCATGTGCAATACACGGCGGCTCTTCCGTCTTCCGCAGGGAACCTGTCACTCAAAGTGACTACTGGCCAATCACAGCGCTCACAGTGCGTTGACTACTGGCCAATCACAGTGCGTCTTTTCCGGGACTTGTCAGTGCAATGGTTCTCAACCAGTGGTCCGGGAACCACCAGTGGTCATTGAGGGGGTTCCAGGTGGTACCCAGCTAAATGATGGAGAGTTGATAATAACCAAATGGACCCTTATAGATCTTTAAATCTTGAGTATAACATTTCACACTGTCAAGAGTCAAATTGTTAAACATCTGCATTACTTACTAAACAAGTACACAATTAGAGAACGTAAACAATTGTTATTTTGACAACAGCTTATCGAACCATAACATATTCTACGTTTTGGGTGTGAGAGGCTAAAGCTTATCAAACGGTGTTCCGTGACTCAAATGCTGAATAAATAATGGACCTTGATATGAAAAAGGACCAGTCTCTTATTTGAATTTCACAAATAGAGTGTGGAGTTTGCCAAGTTCCAACTAACTAGATGCTGCGCACAGCTGTCAGCTGCTGCCTCTCAAAGGGTTAAGAGCTGGGTTACAAAAAGACCCGCCCCCACCTGCCTCTGATTGGCCTACCGAACTTCCGCGTGTGTGACGCACACGGCAGCCCTGCGGAAGCAGGAAGCGCGCCCGAGATACAGACGCTTCAGAGCCGAATGAGGCGTCTACCTTTATATGTCTATGATCTAGCCCATAGATATAGAAACCTAGATACCTCATTGGCCTCTGCAGTTCGTTGGAGCGACCTGTTTCGTATGGTGGCCGCCATACGCACTGTGATTGGCCAGTGCCCGTTCCCCCCGGAAATGGGGGGAACGGGCACTGGCCAATCACAGCACGTCTTTTCCAAGACTTGCCAGAATCTAGTTGTCCCGCCCCCACCTGCCTCTCATTGGCCTACTGAACGCCCCCTTCTGTGACGCACGCGGAAATTTCCAGCTGCCCCCAAGGAAGCTTGGGAAGCGGAAGGCGTCTACCTTTATATGTCTATGATCTAGCCTTTCTTATTTATATCTATGTGCTCTAATGCTTTCTTCCTCTCTCTGTTCTGGAATAGGGATCTTAGACTCTACAGCGCCCCCCACAGGAACATCAGTGTTAGTCATCCTATATTAGGAACTCTTTGCTGGTGCAACTCATGTGTGTTACATCAGGATCTATGAAAACCATAATGATGTGTTTTATTGTTACATATCGTTGTTGTCGGGCAGAAATCTCTTACCTCCATGTTTTAATTTTGTGTTTTTTCATAAATTAACGCCCAGCTTGATCATGCTACAGCATCACACAAAAGCATCAAAAGTAGCAGATCTACAAGCTGTAAACCTGGTGAGAAGTGATGTGTTTTGAGCTTGTAGATCTGATACTTTTGATGCTTTTGAATTTGAATCCTGAAAAGTAACAGTTTCCACCTGACAGACAATATCATATGATATGTAACAATAAAACTCTTGAATTTTGCCTGTTAAACTCATCATTTCCCTGTCCTTACTATGTCTTCTGGTGTGAATTATTGGGTTTAAACTTAATATGGTCTTTATATGATCTCATATGTTTAAATGTCTTGCCTCTCAGTCAGTGAATGCAGCCATATAGAACAGAACCGCAGTGTTACAGTGACATCTACTGGCAACAAGACCACATTGCATTGGCCTGGTGCAGAGAGCCAAGCAAGATTTCTGTCTGAAAAGGAAGCTCCTTGAATTCAGAAAAACATATTTAATGATGCTGTAAAGCAGACTACTCCTCAGACAGAACTCTATGCATGTTTGTTGACAGCCTTCTTTCTCAGATTTCTTTTTTAAACTGTGCACTGCTTTATAGCAACATGAAATATTTGTTTCATATTCTTTCATAGTTTTGGGCCAGTTTGAAAGCCATTCCCTCACTGTTCTTTATTATTACTGTATTTAGTAAAGCCTATCTGTTGTACTGGTCAGCTCTCAGTACAACAGTATCAGACTGTGGTTGTACTGGTCAGCTCCCAGTACAACAGTATTAGACTGTGGTTGTACTGGTCAGCTCCCAGTACAACAGTATCACACTGTGGTTGTACTGGTCAGCTCCCAGTACAACAGTATTAGACTGTGGTTGTACTGGTCAGCTCCCAGTACAACAGCATCACACTGTGGTTGTACTGGTCAGCTCCCAGTACAACAGTATCACACTGTGGTTGTACTGGTCAGCTCCCAGTACAACAGCATCACACTGTGGTTGTACTGGTCAGCTCCCAGTACAACAGTATCAGACTGTGGTTGTACTGGTCAGCTCCCAGTACAACAGCATCACACTGTGGTTGTACCGGTCAGCTCCCAGTACAACAGTATCAGACTGTGGTTGTACTGGTCAGCTCCCAGTACAACAGTATCAGACTGTGGTTGTACTGGTCAGCTCCCAGTACAACAGCATCAGACTGTGGTTATGCCGGTCAGCTCCCAGGTTGTAATGCGTGTGAATGTGAAGCAGGGTGTTGTTTAACCTCTCCCTCTCCCTGGCTGTGGTCCCTGCAGGGTTCAAAATGTCAACCATTGTGCCCATTCCCAAAAAGGCCAAAGTGACATGCCTGAACGACTGGAGACCTGTTGCTCTCACCCCGATCGTCAGCAAGTGTTTCGAGAAACTGGTGAGGGAATACATTATGCATACCGCAAAAACAGATCCACCGACGACGCTATTGCCATGGCTCTCCACACTGTCCTCTCGCACATGGACAACAAGCTGCTGAAGGACAAATATGTACGTATGCTGTTCGTGGACTACAGCTCAGCATTCAACACCATTGTCCCAGCAATACTTGACAAAAAGCTCAGAGACCTAGGGCTACACCCAAGCATGTGCGACTGGATACAGGACTTCTTGTCCAACCGACATCAGGTGGTGAGAATGGGCAGCATCACATCCGACCCCCTGACCCTCAAAACCGGAGCACCCCAGGGATGCGTGCTGAGCCCTCTCCTCTACTCCCTGTACACGTATGACTGCATAGCCACACATGTCTCCAACACCATCATAAAGTACGCGGACGACACGACAGTGATAGGCCGAATCGTCAACAACGACGAGTCTGACTACAGAGAGGAGATCAAATCACTGGCACGCTGGTGCCGGGAGAACAACCTCTCTCTTAACGTCGACAAGACCAAAGAACTGATCGTGGACTTCAGGAGGCCGCGGAGAGACCATGCGCCCATCCTCATCGACGGTGCTGCAGTGGAAAGGGTCAGCGAGTTCAAGTTCCTCGGAGTACACATCGAGGAGGACCTCAAATGGGAGACGCACTCCACACACGTGAGGAAAAAGGCTCAGCAGCGACTGTACTGGCTCCGCCGCCTGAAGAAGCTCGGAGTAGGACATCGCATCCTCAGGCTGTACTACAACAGTTCTGTTGAAGGCATCCTAACAGGCTGTGTCACGGCCTGGTACGGGAACTGCACTGCCCGAGAAAAGATCAGCCTACAACGAGTAGTGCGATCGGCAGAGCGGATAATGGGACTCGAGCTCCCAGCGCTCCAGGAACTGTACAAAAAGCGGTGCGTGGTCAAAGCCAAGCGCATCATCAAGGACAAGCACCACCCAAGTCACAGACTGTTCAACCCCCTACAACGACCGCGACCGGGCAAGGGGCTCTACCGCAGTATCAAGAGTTCCACCACCAGGTACTGGTGTAGTTTCAATCCGGCTGCTGTCAGAATGCTGAATGGGGCATAAGCCTGAATGAGGCACAGGCCTTGTTCAGCAGCCTGACAACAGGCGGCGCAGACTTTTCTGGCTCTTCCTGAACACACCTGTGGATTATACCAGGGTCAATGACTTGGACTTTAGCCCCCCCTCGGACACACCTGTGGACTACACCAGGTACAAATGACTTTTTGTTGCACTCCCTCATGGAGCTACTTGCGGATTATACTAGGGTCAGTCCACTCTAGGTGGACACGCACTGACCTTTTGCACCTTAATCCCTTGTATAACGCACTGACTTTTTTTGTTTTTTTATTGTGCTCCTTTTCCTCTAAGCACCTTAACGTCCATTGTCTATCATGCACAGTATAAGTATAACATGCACAGTATACAATACATTGCTGCTATGCTCAGGCACCTTAGTTTAGTTTTTTTAGTTTTTATTATCTCAGGTAATTTGTAAATATGTAGATAACTTGTCTGGCCTTCTGTTGCTCTCTTGTTTTGATCTCCTTCCCACTTGCCCCCCACCCTCTTCTTCTCCCCCCCCCCCCCCTCTTCTTTCTATGGAAACTAATGTTGCGATGGGAACGATGTACAAAAAAGAATTTCACCCACTTTTTTACCTTGTAAACCTGTGATGTGACAATAAAACTATTTCTGATTCTGATTCTGATTCTGATTGGGGGGAAAAAAAACATTCATGCTCAGCTAACCTCCCCTGGGTAAATTAAATTAAGTTTATGTAATGTCTGTACGATCAAATCCATCCATCCATCCATCTTCAACCGCTTATCCGGAGTCGGGTTGCGGGGGCAACAGTTCCAGCAGAGAGCTCCAGACTTTCCTCTCCTGAGCAACATTAGCCACTTCCTCCTGGGGGGATCCTGAGGCGTTCCCAGGCCAGTGTGGAGATGTAATCCCCCCCATCTGGCCCTTGGTCTGCCCGGGGTCTCCTCCCAGTGGGACGTGCAGCGAGGACCTCCCATGACCAACCGGATCAAATAAGACGAGCTAAATATGTGTGTTATTATTATTATTATCATTAAAATATCCATAAAGTAAGGTATGATTTGACAAATTCAAGTTTATATATGTGGGGCATTATAGAACAGATTGCAAAACCTTGCAAGAAATAATTATGATTGTATAAAATCTAATATTTTCTGAGATAAGGATCACAGCGCAATACAGTACAACGAGAACAAACATGACATGTAGCATGAACACATACGCAGTGGTGGAAAGTAACTAAGTAAGTACTGTACTTAAGTACAATTTTGAGGTAATTGTACTTTACTTGACTATTTCCAATCTCCAATACTTTTACTTCTACTCCACTACATCTCGGATCCAAATATTGTACTTTTACTCCACTACATTTATTTGAAAACTATAGCTACTAGTTACTTTGTAGATTTAGATTTTTCAGCCCCTAAACACTTCAGCCCTATTTACATTTGAAAATGGCCAAAAATAGCAAGTTTACAATGCGTTGCATCGCGACGCATTGTGAGCTTGTAGATCTGCTATTTTCAAAAGATTGTTATACATTTGAGAACTTGTGAAATTGGACATTCTGCATAATGAGTACTTAGGTACTTTAAGTACATTTTTATACCAGTACTTTTGTACTTTTAGTCAAGTACATTTTGAATTCCAGGCTTTTACTTGTAATGGAGTATTTCTACATTGCAGTATTGATACTTTAAGTAAAAAGGTTATCACTTTTTCCACCACTGCAAGACATAGCATGAACAAATACGTGACAGAGACAGATCTGTTAGACCACTCCCTCTGTCTATAAGGCTGGTCTCTCATCATGTTACCTTCCTCTTTTCTGACATCCTTCAGTGAAGCAGGAACAATCTGTTGGTGAGTAAAGACAACTGGAAAAAAATGTAATTAACTGAACAAAATACCTTTTAATAGACATACTGTGTTTGATCAATAACAGTAATCACCAAGGAGAAAATTGTAAATGTTATGTGTAGTTCTAATTAATCTTTTATTGATATTCGTAACTATTTGTCGCAACACTAACGTTATTTCACTTCT
>NW_027660697.1:0-108680 GCF_963280865.1 Gymnoscopelus braueri | reverse complement strand
TAAAAGTGGGTTTTAGGAGCCCAACACAAAATACATGAGCCCTAATGCCTTCTTTCAGACAAAACTGACTTCCACTTTCTTAAAAAAATCTTGGGTCAAAATAGCATTATTAGACTGAGATAAGCACTTTGGTGACATTTTCCTGTAACTTGTTCCCAGTACATTCTAAGTGGCTGCTGACTTTGTGAGGTCTCTAAAAGTGGGTTTTAGGAGCCCAACACAAAATACATGAGCCCCAATGCCTTCCTTCATACAAAACTGACACCCACTTTCCTTAAAAAATCGTGGCTCAAAATGGCATTTTTGGGCTGAGATAAGCACTTTGGTGACATTTTCCTGTAACTTGTTCCCAGTACATTCTAAGTGGCTGCTGACTTTGTGAGGTCTCTAAAAGTGGGTTTTAGGAGCCCAACACAAAATACATGAGCCCTAATGCCTTCCTTCAGACAGAACTGACACCCACTTTCTTTAAAAAATCGTGGTTCAAAATAGCATTTTTGGGCTGAGATAAGCACTTTGGTGACATTTTCCTGTAACTTGTTCCCAGTACATTTTAAGTGGCTGCTGACTTTGTGAGGTCTGTAAAATTGGGTTTTAGGAGCCCAACACAAAATACATGAGCCCTAATGCCTTCTTTCAGACAAAACTGACTTCCACTTTCTTAAAAAAATCTTGGGTCAAAATAGCATTATTAGACTGAGATAAGCACTTTGGTGACATTTTCCTGTAACTTGTTCCCAGTACATTCTAAGTGGCTGCTGACTTTGTGAGGTCTCTAAAAGTGGGTTTTAGGAGCCCAACACAAAATACATGAGCCCCAATGCCTTCCTTCATACAAAACTGACACCCACTTTCCTTAAAAAATCGTGGCTCAAAATGGCATTTTTGGGCTGAGATAAGCACTTTGGTGACATTTTCCTGTAACTTGTTCCCAGTACATTCTAAGTGGCTGCTGACTTTGTGAGGTCTCTAAAAGTGGGTTTTAGGAGCCCAACACAAAATACATGAGCCCTAATGCCTTCTTTCAGACAAAACTGACTTCCACTTTCTTAAAAAAATCTTGGGTCAAAATAGCATTATTAGACTGAGATAAGCACTTTGGTGACATTTTCCTGTAACTTGTTCCCAGTACATTCTAAGTGGCTGCTGACTTGTGAGGTCTCTAAAAGTGGGTTTTAGGAGCCCAACACAAATACATGAGCCCCAATGCCTTCCTTCATACAAAACTGACACCCACTTCCTTAAAAAATCGTGGCTCAAAATGGCATTTTTGGGCTGAGATAAGCACTTTGGTGACATTTTCCTGTAACTTGTTCCCAGTACATTCTAAGTGGCTGCTGACTTTGTGAGGTCTCTAAAGTGGGTTTTAGGAGCCCAACACAAAATACATGAGCCCTAATGCCTTCTTTCAGACAAAACTGACTTCCACTTTCTTAAAAAAATCTTGGGTCAAAATAGCATTATTAGACTGAGATAAGCACTTTGGTGACATTTTCCTGTAACTTGTTCCCAGTACATTCTAAGTGGCTGCTGACTTTGTGAGGTCTCTAAAAGTGGGTTTTAGGAGCCCAACACAAAATACATGAGCCCAATGCCTTCCTTCATACAAAACTGACACCCACTTTCCTTAAAAAATCGTGGCTCAAAATGGCATTTTTGGGCTGAGATAAGCACTTTGGTGACATTTTCCTGTAACTTGTTCCCAGTACATTCTAAAGTGGCTGCTGACTTTGTGAGGTCTCTAAAAGTGGGTTTTAGGAGCCCAACACAAAATACATGAGCCCCAATGCCTTCCTTCATACAAAACTGACACCCACTTTCCTTAAAAAATCGTGGCTCAAAATGGCATTTTTGGGCTGAGATAAGCACTTTGGTGACATTTTCCTGTAACTTGTTCCCAGTACATTCTAAGTGGCTGCTGACTTTGTGAGGGTCTCTAAAAGTGGGTTTTAGGAGCCCAACACAAAATACATGAGCCCTAATGCCCTTCTTTCAGACAAAACTGACTTCCACTTCTTAAAAAAATCTTGGTCAAAATAGCATTATTAGACTGAGATAAGCACTTTGGTGACATTTTCCTGTAACTTGTTCCCAGTACATTCTAAGTGGCTGCTGACTTGTGAGGTCTCTAAAAGTGGGTTTTAGGAGCCCAACACAAAATACATGAGCCCCAATGCCTTCCTTCATACAAAACTGACACCCACTTTCCTTAAAAAATCGTGGCTCAAAATGGCATTTTTGGGCTGAGATAAGCACTTTGGTGACATTTTCCTGTAACTTGTTCCCAGTACATTCTAAGTGGCTGCTGACTTTGTGAGGTCTCTAAAAGTGGGTTTTAGGAGCCCAACACAAAATACATGAGCCCTAATGCCTTCTTTCAGACAAAAACTGACTTCCACTTTCTTAAAAAAATCTTGGGTCAAAATAGCATTATTAGACTGAGATAAGCACTTTGGTGACATTTTCCTGTAACTTGTTCCCAGTACATTCTAAGTGGCTGCTGACTTTGTGAGGTCTCTAAAAGTGGGTTTTAGGAGCCCAACACAAAATACATGAGCCCCAATGCCTTCCTTCATACAAAACTGACACCCACTTTCCTTAAAAAATCGTGGCTCAAAATGGCATTTTTGGGCTGAGATAAGCACTTTGGTGACATTTTCCTGTAACTTGTTCCCAGTACATTCTAAGTGGCTGCTGACTTTGTGAGGTCTCTAAAAGTGGGTTTTAGGAGCCCAACACAAAATACATGAGCCCTAATGCCTTCTTTCAGACAAAACTGACTTCCACTTTCTTAAAAAAATCTTGGGTCAAAATAGCATTATTAGACTGAGATAAGCACTTTGGTGACATTTTCCTGTAACTTGTTCCCAGTACATTCTAAGTGGCTGCTGACTTTGTGAGGTCTCTAAAAGTGGGTTTTAGGAGCCCAACACAAAATACATGAGCCCCAATGCCTTCCTTCATACAAAACTGACACCCACTTTCCTTAAAAAATCGTGGCTCAAAATGGCATTTTTGGGCTGAGATAAGCACTTTGGTGACATTTTCCTGTAACTTGTTCCCAGTACATTCTAAGTGGCTGCTGACTTTGTGAGGTCTCTAAAAGTGGGTTTTAGGAGCCCAACACAAAATACATGAGCCCCAATGCCTTCCTTCATACAAAACTGACACCCCACTTTCCTTAAAAAATCGTGGCTCAAAATGGCATTTTTGGCTGAGATAAGCACTTTGGTGACATTTTCCTGTAACTTGTTCCCAGTACATTCTAAGTGGCTGCTGACTTTGTGAGGTCTCTAAAAGTGGGTTTTAGGAGCCCAACACAAAATACATGAGCCCTAATGCCTTCTTTCAGACAAAACTGACTTCCACTTTCTTAAAAAAATCTTGGGTCAAAATAGCATTATTAGACTGAGATAAGCACTTTGGTGACATTTTCCTGTAACTTGTTCCCAGTACATTCTAAGTGGCTGCTGACTTTGTGAGGTCTCTAAAAGTGGGTTTTAGGAGCCCAACACAAAATACATGAGCCCCAATGCCTTCCTTCATACAAAACTGACACCCACTTTCCTTAAAAAATCGTGGCTCAAAATGGCATTTTTGGGCTGAGATAAGCACTTTGGTGACATTTTCCTGTAACTTGTTCCCAGTACATTCTAAGTGGCTGCTGACTTTGTGAGGTCTCTAAAAGTGGGTTTAGGAGCCCAACACAAAATACATGAGCCCTAATGCCTTCCTTCAGACAGAACTGACACCCACTTTCTTTAAAAAATCGTGGTTCAAAATAGCATTTTTGGGCTGAGATAAGCACTTTGGTGACATTTTCCTGTAACTTGTTCCCAGTACATTTTAAGTGGCTGCTGACTTTGTGAGGTCTGTAAATTGGGTTTTAGGAGCCCAACACAAAATACATGAGCCCTAATGCCTTCTTTCAGACAAAACTGACTTCCACTTTCTTAAAAAAATCTTGGGTCAAAATAGCATTATTAGACTGAGATAAGCACTTTGGTGACATTTTCCTGTAACTTGTTCCCAGTACATTCTAAGTGGCTGCTGACTTTGTGAGGTCTCTAAAAGTGGTTTTAGGAGCCCAACACAAAATACATGAGCCCCAATGCCTTCCTTCATACAAAACTGACACCCACTTTCCTTAAAAAATCGTGGCTCAAAATGGCATTTTTGGGCTGAGATAAGCACTTTGGTGACATTTTCCTGTAACTTGTTCCCAGTACATTCTAAGTGGCTGCTGACTTTGTGAGGTCTCTAAAAGTGGGTTTTAGGAGCCCAACACAAAATACATGAGCCCTAATGCCTTCTTTCAGACAAAACTGACTTCCACTTTCTTAAAAAAATCTTGGGTCAAAATAGCATTATTAGACTGAGATAAGCACTTTGGTGACATTTTCCTGTAACTTGTTCCCAGTACATTCTAAGTGGCTGCTGACTTTGTGAGGTCTCTAAAAGTGGGTTTTAGGAGCCCAACACAAAATACATGAGCCCCAATGCCTTCCTTCATACAAAACTGACACCCACTTTCCTTAAAAAATCGTGGCTCAAAATGGCATTTTTGGGCTGAGATAAGCACTTTGGTGACATTTTCCTGTAACTTGTTCCCAGTACATTCTAAGTGGCTGCTGACTTTGTGAGGTCTCTAAAAGTGGGTTTTAGGAGCCCAACACAAAATACATGAGCCCTAATGCCTTCTTTCAGACAAAACTGACTTCCACTTTCTTAAAAAAATCTTGGGTCAAAATAGCATTATTAGACTGAGATAAGCACTTTGGTGACATTTTCCTGTAACTTGTTCCCAGTACATTCTAAGTGGCTGCTGACTTTGTGAGGTCTCTAAAAGTGGGTTTTAGGAGCCCAACACAAAATACATGAGCCCCAATGCCTTCCTTCATACAAAACTGACACCCACTTTCCTTAAAAAATCGTGGCTCAAAATGGCATTTTTGGGCTGAGATAAGCACTTTGGTGACATTTTCCTGTAACTTGTTCCCAGTACATTCTAAGTGGCTGCTGACTTTGTGAGGTCTCTAAAAGTGGGTTTTAGGAGCCCAACACAAAATACATGAGCCCAATGCCTTCCTTCATACAAAACTGACACCCACTTTCCTTAAAAAATCGTGGCTCAAAATGCATTTTTGGGCTGAGATAAGCACTTTGGTGACATTTTCCTGTAACTTGTTCCCAGTACATTCTAAGTGGCTGCTGACTTTGTGAGGTCTCTAAAAGTGGGTTTTAGGAGCCCAACACAAAATACATGAGCCCTAATGCCTTCTTTCAGACAAAACTGACTTCCACTTTCTTAAAAAAATCTTGGGTCAAAATAGCATTATTAGACTGAGATAAGCACTTTGGTGACATTTTCCTGTAACTTGTTCCCAGTACATTCTAAGTGGCTGCTGACTTTGTGAGGTCTCTAAAAGTGGGTTTTAGGAGCCCAACACAAAATACATGAGCCCCAATGCCTTCCTTCATACAAAACTGACACCCACTTTCCTTAAAAAATCGTGGCTCAAAATGGCATTTTTGGGCTGAGATAAGCACTTTGGTGACATTTTCCTGTAACTTGTTCCCAGTACATTCTAAGTGGCTGCTGACTTTGTGAGGTCTCTAAAAGTGGGTTTTAGGAGCCCAACACAAAATACATGAGCCCTAATGCCTTCTTTCAGACAAAACTGACTTCCACTTTCTTAAAAAATCTTGGGTCAAAATAGCATTATTAGACTGAGATAAGCACTTTGGTGACATTTTCCTGTAACTTGTTCCCAGTACATTCTAAGTGGCTGCTGACTTTGTGAGGTCTCTAAAAGTGGGTTTTAGGAGCCCAACACAAAATACATGAGCCCCAATGCCTTCCTTCATACAAAACTGACACCCACTTTCCTTAAAAAATCGTGGCTCAAAATGGCATTTTTGGGCTGAGATAAGCACTTTGGTGACATTTTCCTGTAACTTGTTCCCAGTACATTCTAAGTGGCTGCTGACTTTGTGAGGTCTCTAAAAGTGGGTTTTAGGAGCCCAACACAAAATACATGAGCCCTAATGCCTTCTTTCAGACAAAACTGACTTCCACTTTCTTAAAAAAATCTTGGGTCAAAATAGCATTATTAGACTGAGATAAGCACTTTGGTGACATTTCCTGTAACTTGTTCCCAGTACATTCTAAGTGGCTGCTGACTTTGTGAGGTCTCTAAAAGTGGGTTTTAGGAGCCCAACACAAAATACATGAGCCCCAATGCCTTCCTTCATACAAAACTGACACCCACTTTCCTTAAAAAATCGTGGCTCAAAATGGCATTTTTGGGCTGAGATAAGCACTTTGGTGACATTTTCCTGTAACTTGTTCCCAGTACATTCTAAGTGGCTGCTGACTTTGTGAGGTCTCTAAAAGTGGGTTTTAGGAGCCCAACACAAAATACATGAGCCCCAATGCCTTCCTTCATACAAAACTGACACCCACTTTCCTTAAAAAATCGTGGCTCAAAATGGCATTTTTGGCTGAGATAAGCACTTTGGTGACATTTTCCTGTAACTTGTTCCCAGTACATTCTAAGTGGCTGCTGACTTTGTGAGGTCTCTAAAAGTGGGTTTTAGGAGCCCAACACAAAATACATGAGCCCTAATGCCTTCTTTCAGACAAAACTGACTTCCACTTTCTTAAAAAAATCTTGGGTCAAAATAGCATTATTAGACTGAGATAAGCACTTTGGTGACATTTTCCTGTAACTTGTTCCCAGTACATTCTAAGTGGCTGCTGACTTTGTGAGGTCTCTAAAAGTGGGTTTTAGGAGCCCAACACAAAATACATGAGCCCCAATGCCTTCCTTCATACAAAACTGACACCCACTTTCCTTAAAAAATCGTGGCTCAAAATGGCATTTTTGGGCTGAGATAAGCACTTTGGTGACATTTTCCTGTAACTTGTTCCCAGTACATTCTAAGTGGCTGCTGACTTTGTGAGGTCTCTAAAAGTGGGTTTTAGGAGCCCAACACAAAATACATGAGCCCTAATGCCTTCTTTCAGACAAAACTGACTTCCACTTTCTTAAAAAAATCTTGGGTCAAAATAGCATTATTAGACTGAGATAAGCACTTTGGTGACATTTTCCTGTAACTTGTTCCCAGTACATTCTAAGTGGCTGCTGACTTTGTGAGGTCTCTAAAAGTGGGTTTTAGGAGCCCAACACAAAATACATGAGCCCCAATGCCTTCCTTCATACAAAACTGACACCCACTTTCCTTAAAAAATCGTGGCTCAAAATGGCATTTTTGGGCTGAGATAAGCACTTTGGTGACATTTTCCTGTAACTTGTTCCCAGTACATTCTAAGTGGCTGCTGACTTTGTGAGGTCTCTAAAAGTGGGTTTTAGGAGCCCAACACAAAATACATGAGCCCTAATGCCTTCTTTCAGACAAAACTGACTTCCACTTTCTTAAAAAAAATCTTGGGTCAAAATAGCATTATTAGACTGAGATAAGCACTTTGGTGACATTTTCCTGTAACTTGTTCCCAGTACATTCTAAGTGGCTGCTGACTTTGTGAGGTCTCTAAAAGTGGGTTTTAGGAGCCCAACACAAAATACATGAGCCCCAATGCCTTCCTTCATACAAAACTGACACCCACTTTCCTAAAAAATCGTGGCTCAAAATGGCATTTTTGGGCTGAGATAAGCACTTTGTGACATTTTCCTGTAACTTGTTCCCAGTACATTCTAAGTGGCTGCTGACTTTGTGAGGTCTCTAAAAGTGGGTTTTAGGAGCCCAACACAAAATACATGAGCCCCAATGCCTTCCTTCATACAAAACTGACACCCACTTTCCTTAAAAAATCGTGGCTCAAAATGGCATTTTTGGGCTGAGATAAGCACTTTGGTGACATTTTCCTGTAACTTGTTCCCAGTACATTCTAAGTGGCTGCTGACTTTGTGAGGTCTCTAAAAGTGGGTTTTAGGAGCCCAACACAAAATACATGAGCCCTAATGCCTTCTTTCAGACAAAACTGACTTCCACTTCTTAAAAAAATCTTGGGTCAAAATAGCATTATTAGACTGAGATAAGCACTTTGGTGACATTTTCCTGTAACTTGTTCCCAGTACATTCTAAGTGGCTGCTGACTTTGTGAGGTCTCTAAAAGTGGGTTTTAGGAGCCCAACACAAAAATACATGAGCCCCAATGCCTTCCTTCATACAAAACTGACACCCACTTTCCTTAAAAAATCGTGGCTCAAAATGGCATTTTTGGCTTGAGATAAGCACTTTGGTGACATTTTCCTGTAACTTGTTCCCAGTACATTCTAAGTGGCTGCTGACTTTGTGAGGTCTCTAAAAGTGGGTTTTAGGAGCCAACACAAAATACATGAGCCCTAATGCCTTCTTTCAGACAAAACTGACTTCCACTTTCTTAAAAAAATCTTGGGTCAAAATAGCATTATTAGACTGAGATAAGCACTTTGGTGACATTTTCCTGTAACTTGTTCCCAGTACATTCTAAGTGGCTGCTGACTTTGTGAGGTCTCTAAAAGTGGGTTTTAGGAGCCCAACACAAAATACATGAGCCCCAATGCCTTCCTTCATACAAAACTGACACCCACTTTCCTTAAAAAATCGTGGCTCAAAATGGCATTTTTGGGCTGAGATAAGCACTTTGGTGACATTTTCCTGTAACTTGTTCCCAGTACATTCTAAGTGGCTGCTGACTTTGTGAGGTCTCTAAAAGTGGGTTTAGGAGCCCAACACAAAATACATGAGCCCTAATGCTTCTTTCAGACAAAACTGACTTCCACTTTCTTAAAAAAATCTTGGGTCAAAATAGCATTATTAGACTGAGATAAGCACTTTGGTGACATTTTCCTGTAACTTGTTCCCAGTACATTCTAAGTGGCTGCTGACTTTGTGAGGTCTCTAAAAGTGGGTTTTAGGAGCCCAACACAAAATACATGAGCCCCAATGCCTTCCTTCATACAAAACTGACACCCACTTTCCTTAAAAAATCGTGGCTCAAAATGGCATTTTTGGGCTGAGATAAGCACTTTGGTGACATTTTCCTGTAACTTGTTCCAGTACATTCTAAGTGGCTGCTGACTTTGTGAGGTCTCTAAAAGTGGGTTTTAGGAGCCCAACACAAAATACATGAGCCCTAATGCCTTCTTTCAGACAAAACTGACTTCCACTTTCTTAAAAAAATCTTGGGTCAAAATAGCATTATTAGACTGAGATAAGCACTTTGGTGACATTTTCCTGTAACTTGTTCCCAGTACATTCTAAGTGGCTGCTGACTTTGTGAGTCTCTAAAAGTGGGTTTTAGGAGCCCAACACAAAATACATGAGCCCCAATGCCTTCCTTCATACAAAACTGACACCCACTTTCCTTAAAAAATCGTGGCTCAAAATGGCATTTTTGGGCTGAGATAAGCACTTTGGTGACATTTTCCTGTAACTTGTTCCCAGTACATTCTAAGTGGCTGCTGACTTTGTGAGGTCTCTAAAAGTGGGTTTTAGGAGCCCAACACAAAATACATGAGCCCCAATGCCTTCCTTCATACAAAACTGACACCCACTTTCCTTAAAAAATCGTGGCTCAAAATGGCATTTTTGGGCTGAGATAAGCACTTTGGTGACATTTTCCTGTAACTTGTTCCCAGTACATTCTAAGTGGCTGCTGACTTTGTGAGGTCTCTAAAAGTGGGTTTTAGGAGCCCAACACAAAATACATGAGCCCTAATGCCTTCTTTCAGACAAAACTGACTTCCACTTTCTTAAAAAAATCTTGGGTCAAAATAGCATTATTAGACTGAGATAAGCACTTTGGTGACATTTTCCTGTAACTTGTTCCCAGTACATTCTAAGTGGCTGCTGACTTTGTGAGGTCTCTAAAAGTGGGTTTTAGGAGCCCAACACAAAATACATGAGCCCCAATGCCTTCCTTCATACAAAACTGACACCCACTTTCCTTAAAAAATCGTGGCTCAAAATGGCATTTTTGGGCTGAGATAAGCACTTTGGTGACATTTTCCTGTAACTTGTTCCCAGTACATTCTAAGTGGCTGCTGACTTTGTGAGGTCTCTAAAAGTGGGTTTTAGGAGCCCAACACAAAATACATGAGCCCTAATGCCTTCTTTCAGACAAAACTGACTTCCACTTTCTTAAAAAAATCTTGGGTCAAAATAGCATTATTAGACTGAGATAAGCACTTTGGTGACATTTTCCTGTAACTTGTTCCCAGTACATTCTAAGTGGCTGCTGACTTTGTGAGGTCTCTAAAAGTGGGTTTTAGGAGCCCAACACAAAAT
Organism: Gymnoscopelus braueri; assembly: GCF_963280865.1. Classification (NCBI taxonomy): domain Eukaryota; kingdom Metazoa; phylum Chordata; class Actinopteri; order Myctophiformes; family Myctophidae; genus Gymnoscopelus; species Gymnoscopelus braueri. Next base: position 98,384 of record NW_027660697.1, on the reverse strand, counting down.
ACATGAGCCCCAATGCCTTCCTTCATACAAAACTGACACCCACTTTCCTTAAAAAATCGTGGCTCAAAATGGCATTTTTGGGCTGAGATAAGCACTTTGGTGACATTTTCCTGTAACTTGTTCCCAGTACATTCTAAGTGGCTGCTGACTTTGTGAGGTCTCTAAAAGTGGGTTTTAGGAGCCCAACACAAAATACATGAGCCCCAATGCCTTCCTTCATACAAAACTGACACCCACTTTCCTTAAAAAATCGTGGCTCAAAATGGCATTTTTGGGCTGAGATAAGCACTTTGGTGACATTTTCCTGTAACTTGTTCCCAGTACATTCTAAGTGGCTGCTGACTTTGTGAGGTCTCTAAAAGTGGGTTTTAGGAGCCCAACACAAAATACATGAGCCCTAATGCCTTCTTTCAGACAAAACTGACTTCCACTTTCTTAAAAAAATCTTGGGTCAAAATAGCATTATTAGACTGAGATAAGCACTTTGGTGACATTTTCCTGTAACTTGTTCCCAGTACATTCTAAGTGGCTGCTGACTTTGTGAGGTCTCTAAAAGTGGGTTTTAGGAGCCCAACACAAAATACATGAGCCCCAATGCCTTCCTTCATACAAAACTGACACCCACTTTCCTTAAAAAATCGTGGCTCAAAATGGCATTTTTGGGCTGAGATAAGCACTTTGGTGACATTTTCCTGTAACTTGTTCCCAGTACATTCTAAGTGGCTGCTGACTTTGTGAGGTCTCTAAAAGTGGGTTTTAGGAGCCCAACACAAAATACATGAGCCCTAATGCCTTCCTTCAGACAGAACTGACACCCACTTTCTTTAAAAAATCGTGGTTCAAAATAGCATTTTTGGGCTGAGATAAGCACTTTGGTGACATTTTCCTGTAACTTGTTCCCAGTACATTTTAAGTGGCTGCTGACTTTGTGAGGTCTGTAAAATTGGGTTTTAGGAGCCCAACACAAAATACATGAGCCCTAATGCCTTCTTTCAGACAAAACTGACTTCCACTTTCTTAAAAAAATCTTGGGTCAAAATAGCATTATTAGACTGAGATAAGCACTTTGGTGACATTTTCCTGTAACTTGTTCCCAGTACATTCTAAGTGGCTGCTGACTTTGTGAGGTCTCTAAAAGTGGGTTTTAGGAGCCCAACACAAAATACATGAGCCCCAATGCCTTCCTTCATACAAAACTGACACCCACTTTCCTTAAAAAATCGTGGCTCAAAATGGCATTTTTGGGCTGAGATAAGCACTTTGGTGACATTTTCCTGTAACTTGTTCCCAGTACATTCTAAGTGGCTGCTGACTTTGTGAGGTCTCTAAAAGTGGGTTTTAGGAGCCCAACACAAAATACATGAGCCCTAATGCCTTCTTTCAGACAAAACTGACTTCCACTTTCTTAAAAAAATCTTGGGTCAAAATAGCATTATTAGACTGAGATAAGCACTTTGGTGACATTTTCCTGTAACTTGTTCCCAGTACATTCTAAGTGGCTGCTGACTTTGTGAGGTCTCTAAAAGTGGGTTTTAGGAGCCCAACACAAAATACATGAGCCCCAATGCCTTCCTTCATACAAAACTGACACCCACTTTCCTTAAAAAATCGTGGCTCAAAATGGCATTTTTGGGCTGAGATAAGCACTTTGGTGACATTTTCCTGTAACTTGTTCCCAGTACATTCTAAGTGGCTGCTGACTTTGTGAGGTCTCTAAAAGTGGGTTTTAGGAGCCCAACACAAAATACATGAGCCCTAATGCCTTCTTTCAGACAAAACTGACTTCCACTTTCTTAAAAAAATCTTGGGTCAAAATAGCATTATTAGACTGAGATAAGCACTTTGGTGACATTTTCCTGTAACTTGTTCCCAGTACATTCTAAGTGGCTGCTGACTTTGTGAGGTCTCTAAAAGTGGGTTTTAGGAGCCCAACACAAAATACATGAGCCCCAATGCCTTCCTTCATACAAAACTGACACCCACTTTCCTTAAAAAATCGTGGCTCAAAATGGCATTTTTGGGCTGAGATAAGCACTTTGGTGACATTTTCCTGTAACTTGTTCCCAGTACATTCTAAGTGGCTGCTGACTTTGTGAGGTCTCTAAAAGTGGGTTTTAGGAGCCCAACACAAAATACATGAGCCCCAATGCCTTCCTTCATACAAAACTGACACCCACTTTCCTTAAAAAATCGTGGCTCAAAATGGCATTTTTGGGCTGAGATAAGCACTTTGGTGACATTTTCCTGTAACTTGTTCCCAGTACATTCTAAGTGGCTGCTGACTTTGTGAGGTCTCTAAAAGTGGGTTTTAGGAGCCCAACACAAAATACATGAGCCCTAATGCCTTCTTTCAGACAAAACTGACTTCCACTTTCTTAAAAAAATCTTGGGTCAAAATAGCATTATTAGACTGAGATAAGCACTTTGGTGACATTTTCCTGTAACTTGTTCCCAGTACATTCTAAGTGGCTGCTGACTTTGTGAGGTCTCTAAAAGTGGGTTTTAGGAGCCCAACACAAAATACATGAGCCCCAATGCCTTCCTTCATACAAAACTGACACCCACTTTCCTTAAAAAATCGTGGCTCAAAATGGCATTTTTGGGCTGAGATAAGCACTTTGGTGACATTTTCCTGTAACTTGTTCCCAGTACATTCTAAGTGGCTGCTGACTTTGTGAGGTCTCTAAAAGTGGGTTTTAGGAGCCCAACACAAAATACATGAGCCCCAATGCCTTCCTTCATACAAAACTGACACCCACTTTCCTTAAAAAATCGTGGCTCAAAATGGCATTTTTGGGCTGAGATAAGCACTTTGGTGACATTTTCCTGTAACTTGTTCCCAGTACATTCTAAGTGGCTGCTGACTTTGTGAGGTCTCTAAAAGTGGGTTTTAGGAGCCCAACACAAAATACATGAGCCCTAATGCCTTCCTTCAGACAGAACTGACACCCACTTTCTTTAAAAAATCGTGGTTCAAAATAGCATTTTTGGGCTGAGATAAGCACTTTGGTGACATTTTCCTGTAACTTGTTCCCAGTACATTTTAAGTGGCTGCTGACTTTGTGAGGTCTGTAAAATTGGGTTTTAGGAGCCCAACACAAAATACATGAGCCCTAATGCCTTCTTTCAGACAAAACTGACTTCCACTTTCTTAAAAAAATCTTGGGTCAAAATAGCATTATTAGACTGAGATAAGCACTTTGGTGACATTTTCCTGTAACTTGTTCCCAGTACATTCTAAGTGGCTGCTGACTTTGTGAGGTCTCTAAAAGTGGGTTTTAGGAGCCCAACACAAAATACATGAGCCCCAATGCCTTCCTTCATACAAAACTGACACCCACTTTCCTTAAAAAATCGTGGCTCAAAATGGCATTTTTGGGCTGAGATAAGCACTTTGGTGACATTTTCCTGTAACTTGTTCCCAGTACATTCTAAGTGGCTGCTGACTTTGTGAGGTCTCTAAAAGTGGGTTTTAGGAGCCCAACACAAAATACATGAGCCCTAATGCCTTCTTTCAGACAAAACTGACTTCCACTTTCTTAAAAAAATCTTGGGTCAAAATAGCATTATTAGACTGAGATAAGCACTTTGGTGACATTTTCCTGTAACTTGTTCCCAGTACATTCTAAGTGGCTGCTGACTTTGTGAGGTCTCTAAAAGTGGGTTTTAGGAGCCCAACACAAAATACATGAGCCCCAATGCCTTCCTTCATACAAAACTGACACCCACTTTCCTTAAAAAATCGTGGCTCAAAATGGCATTTTTGGGCTGAGATAAGCACTTTGGTGACATTTTCCTGTAACTTGTTCCCAGTACATTCTAAGTGGCTGCTGACTTTGTGAGGTCTCTAAAAGTGGGTTTTAGGAGCCCAACACAAAATACATGAGCCCTAATGCCTTCTTTCAGACAAAACTGACTTCCACTTTCTTAAAAAAATCTTGGGTCAAAATAGCATTATTAGACTGAGATAAGCACTTTGGTGACATTTTCCTGTAACTTGTTCCCAGTACATTCTAAGTGGCTGCTGACTTTGTGAGGTCTCTAAAAGTGGGTTTTAGGAGCCCAACACAAAATACATGAGCCCCAATGCCTTCCTTCATACAAAACTGACACCCACTTTCCTTAAAAAATCGTGGCTCAAAATGGCATTTTTGGGCTGAGATAAGCACTTTGGTGACATTTTCCTGTAACTTGTTCCCAGTACATTCTAAGTGGCTGCTGACTTTGTGAGGTCTCTAAAAGTGGGTTTTAGGAGCCCAACACAAAATACATGAGCCCTAATGCCTTCTTTCAGACAAAACTGACTTCCACTTTCTTAAAAAAATCTTGGGTCAAAATAGCATTATTAGACTGAGATAAGCACTTTGGTGACATTTTCCTGTAACTTGTTCCCAGTACATTCTAAGTGGCTGCTGACTTTGTGAGGTCTCTAAAAGTGGGTTTTAGGAGCCCAACACAAAATACATGAGCCCTAATGCCTTCTTTCAGACAAAACTGACTTCCACTTTCTTAAAAAAATCTTGGGTCAAAATAGCATTATTAGACTGAGATAAGCACTTTGGTGACATTTTCCTGTAACTTGTTCCCAGTACATTCTAAGTGGCTGCTGACTTTGTGAGGTCTCTAAAAGTGGGTTTTAGGAGCCCAACACAAAATACATGAGCCCCAATGCCTTCCTTCATACAAAACTGACACCCACTTTCCTTAAAAAATCGTGGCTCAAAATGGCATTTTTGGGCTGAGATAAGCACTTTGGTGACATTTTCCTGTAACTTGTTCCCAGTACATTCTAAGTGGCTGCTGACTTTGTGAGGTCTCTAAAAGTGGGTTTTAGGAGCCCAACACAAAATACATGAGCCCCAATGCCTTCCTTCATACAAAACTGACACCCACTTTCCTTAAAAAATCGTGGCTCAAAATGGCATTTTTGGGCTGAGATAAGCACTTTGGTGACATTTTCCTGTAACTTGTTCCCAGTACATTCTAAGTGGCTGCTGACTTTGTGAGGTCTCTAAAAGTGGGTTTTAGGAGCCCAACACAAAATACATGAGCCCTAATGCCTTCTTTCAGACAAAACTGACTTCCACTTTCTTAAAAAAATCTTGGGTCAAAATAGCATTATTAGACTGAGATAAGCACTTTGGTGACATTTTCCTGTAACTTGTTCCCAGTACATTCTAAGTGGCTGCTGACTTTGTGAGGTCTCTAAAAGTGGGTTTTAGGAGCCCAACACAAAATACATGAGCCCCAATGCCTTCCTTCATACAAAACTGACACCCACTTTCCTTAAAAAATCGTGGCTCAAAATGGCATTTTTGGGCTGAGATAAGCACTTTGGTGACATTTTCCTGTAACTTGTTCCCAGTACATTCTAAGTGGCTGCTGACTTTGTGAGGTCTCTAAAAGTGGGTTTTAGGAGCCCAACACAAAATACATGAGCCCTAATGCCTTCTTTCAGACAAAACTGACTTCCACTTTCTTAAAAAAATCTTGGGTCAAAATAGCATTATTAGACTGAGATAAGCACTTTGGTGACATTTTCCTGTAACTTGTTCCCAGTACATTCTAAGTGGCTGCTGACTTTGTGAGGTCTCTAAAAGTGGGTTTTAGGAGCCCAACACAAAATACATGAGCCCCAATGCCTTCCTTCATACAAAACTGACACCCACTTTCCTTAAAAAATCGTGGCTCAAAATGGCATTTTTGGGCTGAGATAAGCACTTTGGTGACATTTTCCTGTAACTTGTTCCCAGTACATTTTAAGTGGCTGCTGACTTTGTGAGGTCTGTAAAATTGGGTTTTAGGAGCCCAACACAAAATACATGAGCCCTAATGCCTTCTTTCAGACAAAACTGACTTCCACTTTCTTAAAAAAATCTTGGGTCAAAATAGCATTATTAGACTGAGATAAGCACTTTGGTGACATTTTCCTGTAACTTGTTCCCAGTACATTCTAAGTGGCTGCTGACTTTGTGAGGTCTCTAAAAGTGGGTTTTAGGAGCCCAACACAAAATACATGAGCCCCAATGCCTTCCTTCATACAAAACTGACACCCACTTTCCTTAAAAAATCGTGGCTCAAAATGGCATTTTTGGGCTGAGATAAGCACTTTGGTGACATTTTCCTGTAACTTGTTCCCAGTACATTCTAAGTGGCTGCTGACTTTGTGAGGTCTCTAAAAGTGGGTTTTAGGAGCCCAACACAAAATACATGAGCCCCAATGCCTTCCTTCATACAAAACTGACACCCACTTTCCTTAAAAAATCGTGGCTCAAAATGGCATTTTTGGGCTGAGATAAGCACTTTGGTGACATTTTCCTGTAACTTGTTCCCAGTACATTCTAAGTGGCTGCTGACTTTGTGAGGTCTCTAAAAGTGGGTTTTAGGAGCCCAACACAAAATACATGAGCCCCAATGCCTTCCTTCATACAAAACTGACACCCACTTTCCTTAAAAAATCGTGGCTCAAAATGGCATTTTTGGGCTGAGATAAGCACTTTGGTGACATTTTCCTGTAACTTGTTCCCAGTACATTCTAAGTGGCTGCTGACTTTGTGAGGTCTCTAAAAGTGGGTTTTAGGAGCCCAACACAAAATACATGAGCCCTAATGCCTTCCTTCAGACAGAACTGACACCCACTTTCTTTAAAAAATCGTGGTTCAAAATAGCATTTTTGGGCTGAGATAAGCACTTTGGTGACATTTTCCTGTAACTTGTTCCCAGTACATTTTAAGTGGCTGCTGACTTTGTGAGGTCTGTAAAATTGGGTTTTAGGAGCCCAACACAAAATACATGAGCCCTAATGCCTTCTTTCAGACAAAACTGACTTCCACTTTCTTAAAAAAATCTTGGGTCAAAATAGCATTATTAGACTGAGATAAGCACTTTGGTGACATTTTCCTGTAACTTGTTCCCAGTACATTCTAAGTGGCTGCTGACTTTGTGAGGTCTCTAAAAGTGGGTTTTAGGAGCCCAACACAAAATACATGAGCCCCAATGCCTTCCTTCATACAAAACTGACACCCACTTTCCTTAAAAAATCGTGGCTCAAAATGGCATTTTTGGGCTGAGATAAGCACTTTGGTGACATTTTCCTGTAACTTGTTCCCAGTACATTCTAAGTGGCTGCTGACTTTGTGAGGTCTCTAAAAGTGGGTTTTAGGAGCCCAACACAAAATACATGAGCCCTAATGCCTTCTTTCAGACAAAACTGACTTCCACTTTCTTAAAAAAATCTTGGGTCAAAATAGCATTATTAGACTGAGATAAGCACTTTGGTGACATTTTCCTGTAACTTGTTCCCAGTACATTCTAAGTGGCTGCTGACTTTGTGAGGTCTCTAAAAGTGGGTTTTAGGAGCCCAACACAAAATACATGAGCCCCAATGCCTTCCTTCATACAAAACTGACACCCACTTTCCTTAAAAAATCGTGGCTCAAAATGGCATTTTTGGGCTGAGATAAGCACTTTGGTGACATTTTCCTGTAACTTGTTCCCAGTACATTCTAAGTGGCTGCTGACTTTGTGAGGTCTCTAAAAGTGGGTTTTAGGAGCCCAACACAAAATACATGAGCCCTAATGCCTTCTTTCAGACAAAACTGACTTCCACTTTCTTAAAAAAATCTTGGGTCAAAATAGCATTATTAGACTGAGATAAGCACTTTGGTGACATTTTCCTGTAACTTGTTCCCAGTACATTCTAAGTGGCTGCTGACTTTGTGAGGTCTCTAAAAGTGGGTTTTAGGAGCCCAACACAAAATACATGAGCCCCAATGCCTTCCTTCATACAAAACTGACACCCACTTTCCTTAAAAAATCGTGGCTCAAAATGGCATTTTTGGGCTGAGATAAGCACTTTGGTGACATTTTCCTGTAACTTGTTCCCAGTACATTCTAAGTGGCTGCTGACTTTGTGAGGTCTCTAAAAGTGGGTTTTAGGAGCCCAACACAAAATACATGAGCCCTAATGCCTTCTTTCAGACAAAACTGACTTCCACTTTCTTAAAAAAATCTTGGGTCAAAATAGCATTATTAGACTGAGATAAGCACTTTGGTGACATTTTCCTGTAACTTGTTCCCAGTACATTCTAAGTGGCTGCTGACTTTGTGAGGTCTCTAAAAGTGGGTTTTAGGAGCCCAACACAAAATACATGAGCCCCAATGCCTTCCTTCATACAAAACTGACACCCACTTTCCTTAAAAAATCGTGGCTCAAAATGGCATTTTTGGGCTGAGATAAGCACTTTGGTGACATTTTCCTGTAACTTGTTCCCAGTACATTCTAAGTGGCTGCTGACTTTGTGAGGTCTCTAAAAGTGGGTTTTAGGAGCCCAACACAAAATACATGAGCCCTAATGCCTTCTTTCAGACAAAACTGACTTCCACTTTCTTAAAAAAATCTTGGGTCAAAATAGCATTATTAGACTGAGATAAGCACTTTGGTGACATTTTCCTGTAACTTGTTCCCAGTACATTCTAAGTGGCTGCTGACTTTGTGAGGTCTCTAAAAGTGGGTTTTAGGAGCCCAACACAAAATACATGAGCCCCAATGCCTTCCTTCATACAAAACTGACACCCACTTTCCTTAAAAAATCGTGGCTCAAAATGGCATTTTTGGGCTGAGATAAGCACTTTGGTGACATTTTCCTGTAACTTGTTCCCAGTACATTCTAAGTGGCTGCTGACTTTGTGAGGTCTCTAAAAGTGGGTTTTAGGAGCCCAACACAAAATACATGAGCCCCAATGCCTTCCTTCATACAAAACTGACACCCACTTTCCTTAAAAAATCGTGGCTCAAAATGGCATTTTTGGGCTGAGATAAGCACTTTGGTGACATTTTCCTGTAACTTGTTCCCAGTACATTCTAAGTGGCTGCTGACTTTGTGAGGTCTCTAAAAGTGGGTTTTAGGAGCCCAACACAAAATACATGAGCCCTAATGCCTTCTTTCAGACAAAACTGACTTCCACTTTCTTAAAAAAATCTTGGGTCAAAATAGCATTATTAGACTGAGATAAGCACTTTGGTGACATTTTCCTGTAACTTGTTCCCAGTACATTCTAAGTGGCTGCTGACTTTGTGAGGTCTCTAAAAGTGGGTTTTAGGAGCCCAACACAAAATACATGAGCCCCAATGCCTTCCTTCATACAAAACTGACACCCACTTTCCTTAAAAAATCGTGGCTCAAAATGGCATTTTTGGGCTGAGATAAGCACTTTGGTGACATTTTCCTGTAACTTGTTCCCAGTACATTCTAAGTGGCTGCTGACTTTGTGAGGTCTCTAAAAGTGGGTTTTAGGAGCCCAACACAAAATACATGAGCCCTAATGCCTTCCTTCAGACAGAACTGACACCCACTTTCTTTAAAAAATCGTGGTTCAAAATAGCATTTTTGGGCTGAGATAAGCACTTTGGTGACATTTTCCTGTAACTTGTTCCCAGTACATTTTAAGTGGCTGCTGACTTTGTGAGGTCTGTAAAATTGGGTTTTAGGAGCCCAACACAAAATACATGAGCCCTAATGCCTTCTTTCAGACAAAACTGACTTCCACTTTCTTAAAAAAATCTTGGGTCAAAATAGCATTATTAGACTGAGATAAGCACTTTGGTGACATTTTCCTGTAACTTGTTCCCAGTACATTCTAAGTGGCTGCTGACTTTGTGAGGTCTCTAAAAGTGGGTTTTAGGAGCCCAACACAAAATACATGAGCCCCAATGCCTTCCTTCATACAAAACTGACACCCACTTTCCTTAAAAAATCGTGGCTCAAAATGGCATTTTTGGGCTGAGATAAGCACTTTGGTGACATTTTCCTGTAACTTGTTCCCAGTACATTCTAAGTGGCTGCTGACTTTGTGAGGTCTCTAAAAGTGGGTTTTAGGAGCCCAACACAAAATACATGAGCCCTAATGCCTTCTTTCAGACAAAACTGACTTCCACTTTCTTAAAAAAATCTTGGGTCAAAATAGCATTATTAGACTGAGATAAGCACTTTGGTGACATTTTCCTGTAACTTGTTCCCAGTACATTCTAAGTGGCTGCTGACTTTGTGAGGTCTCTAAAAGTGGGTTTTAGGAGCCCAACACAAAATACATGAGCCCCAATGCCTTCCTTCATACAAAACTGACACCCACTTTCCTTAAAAAATCGTGGCTCAAAATGGCATTTTTGGGCTGAGATAAGCACTTTGGTGACATTTTCCTGTAACTTGTTCCCAGTACATTCTAAGTGGCTGCTGACTTTGTGAGGTCTCTAAAAGTGGGTTTTAGGAGCCCAACACAAAATACATGAGCCCTAATGCCTTCTTTCAGACAAAACTGACTTCCACTTTCTTAAAAAAATCTTGGGTCAAAATAGCATTATTAGACTGAGATAAGCACTTTGGTGACATTTTCCTGTAACTTGTTCCCAGTACATTCTAAGTGGCTGCTGACTTTGTGAGGTCTCTAAAAGTGGGTTTTAGGAGCCCAACACAAAATACATGAGCCCCAATGCCTTCCTTCATACAAAACTGACACCCACTTTCCTTAAAAAATCGTGGCTCAAAATGGCATTTTTGGGCTGAGATAAGCACTTTGGTGACATTTTCCTGTAACTTGTTCCCAGTACATTCTAAGTGGCTGCTGACTTTGTGAGGTCTCTAAAAGTGGGTTTTAGGAGCCCAACACAAAATACATGAGCCCTAATGCCTTCTTTCAGACAAAACTGACTTCCACTTTCTTAAAAAAATCTTGGGTCAAAATAGCATTATTAGACTGAGATAAGAACTTTGGTGACATTTTCCTGTAACTTGTTCCCAGTACATTCTAAGTGGCTGCTGACTTTGTGAGGTCTCTAAAAGTGGGTTTTAGGAGCCCAACACAAAATACATGAGCCCCAATGCCTTCCTTCATACAAAACTGACACCCACTTTCCTTAAAAAATCGTGGCTCAAAATGGCATTTTTGGGCTGAGATAAGCACTTTGGTGACATTTTCCTGTAACTTGTTCCCAGTACATTCTAAGTGGCTGCTGACTTTGTGAGGTCTCTAAAAGTGGGTTTTAGGAGCCCAACACAAAATACATGAGCCCTAATGCCTTCTTTCAGACAAAACTGACTTCCACTTTCTTAAAAAAATCTTGGGTCAAAATAGCATTATTAGACTGAGATAAGCACTTTGGTGACATTTTCCTGTAACTTGTTCCCAGTACATTCTAAGTGGCTGCTGACTTTGTGAGGTCTCTAAAAGTGGGTTTTAGGAGCCCAACACAAAATACATGAGCCCCAATGCCTTCCTTCATACAAAACTGACACCCACTTTCCTTAAAAAATCGTGGCTCAAAATGGCATTTTTGGGCTGAGATAAGCACTTTGGTGACATTTTCCTGTAACTTGTTCCCAGTACATTCTAAGTGGCTGCTGACTTTGTGAGGTCTCTAAAAGTGGGTTTTAGGAGCCCAACACAAAATACATGAGCCCTAATGCCTTCTTTCAGACAAAACTGACTTCCACTTTCTTAAAAAAATCTTGGGTCAAAATAGCATTATTAGACTGAGATAAGCACTTTGGTGACATTTTCCTGTAACTTGTTCCCAGTACATTCTAAGTGGCTGCTGACTTTGTGAGGTCTCTAAAAGTGGGTTTTAGGAGCCCAACACAAAATACATGAGCCCCAATGCCTTCCTTCATACAAAACTGACACCCACTTTCCTTAAAAAATCGTGGCTCAAAATGGCATTTTTGGGCTGAGATAAGCACTTTGGTGACATTTTCCTGTAACTTGTTCCCAGTACATTCTAAGTGGCTGCTGACTTTGTGAGGTCTCTAAAAGTGGGTTTTAGGAGCCCAACACAAAATACATGAGCCCCAATGCCTTCCTTCATACAAAACTGACACCCACTTTCCTTAAAAAATCGTGGCTCAAAATGGCATTTTTGGGCTGAGATAAGCACTTTGGTGACATTTTCCTGTAACTTGTTCCCAGTACATTCTAAGTGGCTGCTGACTTTGTGAGGTCTCTAAAAGTGGGTTTTAGGAGCCCAACACAAAATACATGAGCCCCAATGCCTTCCTTCATACAAAACTGACACCCACTTTCCTTAAAAAATCGTGGCTCAAAATGGCATTTTTGGGCTGAGATAAGCACTTTGGTGACATTTTCCTGTAACTTGTTCCCAGTACATTCTAAGTGGCTGCTGACTTTGTGAGGTCTCTAAAAGTGGGTTTTAGGAGCCCAACACAAAATACATGAGCCCTAATGCCTTCCTTCAGACAGAACTGACACCCACTTTCTTTAAAAAATCGTGGTTCAAAATAGCATTTTTGGGCTGAGATAAGCACTTTGGTGACATTTTCCTGTAACTTGTTCCCAGTACATTTTAAGTGGCTGCTGACTTTGTGAGGTCTGTAAAATTGGGTTTTAGGAGCCCAACACAAAATACATGAGCCCTAATGCCTTCTTTCAGACAAAACTGACTTCCACTTTCTTAAAAAAATCTTGGGTCAAAATAGCATTATTAGACTGAGATAAGCACTTTGGTGACATTTTCCTGTAACTTGTTCCCAGTACATTCTAAGTGGCTGCTGACTTTGTGAGGTCTCTAAAAGTGGGTTTTAGGAGCCCAACACAAAATACATGAGCCCCAATGCCTTCCTTCATACAAAACTGACACCCACTTTCCTTAAAAAATCGTGGCTCAAAATGGCATTTTTGGGCTGAGATAAGCACTTTGGTGACATTTTCCTGTAACTTGTTCCCAGTACATTCTAAGTGGCTGCTGACTTTGTGAGGTCTCTAAAAGTGGGTTTTAGGAGCCCAACACAAAATACATGAGCCCTAATGCCTTCTTTCAGACAAAACTGACTTCCACTTTCTTAAAAAAATCTTGGGTCAAAATAGCATTATTAGACTGAGATAAGCACTTTGGTGACATTTTCCTGTAACTTGTTCCCAGTACATTCTAAGTGGCTGCTGACTTTGTGAGGTCTCTAAAAGTGGGTTTTAGGAGCCCAACACAAAATACATGAGCCCCAATGCCTTCCTTCATACAAAACTGACACCCACTTTCCTTAAAAAATCGTGGCTCAAAATGGCATTTTTGGGCTGAGATAAGCACTTTGGTGACATTTTCCTGTAACTTGTTCCCAGTACATTCTAAGTGGCTGCTGACTTTGTGAGGTCTCTAAAAGTGGGTTTTAGGAGCCCAACACAAAATACATGAGCCCTAATGCCTTCTTTCAGACAAAACTGACTTCCACTTTCTTAAAAAAATCTTGGGTCAAAATAGCATTATTAGACTGAGATAAGCACTTTGGTGACATTTTCCTGTAACTTGTTCCCAGTACATTCTAAGTGGCTGCTGACTTTGTGAGGTCTCTAAAAGTGGGTTTTAGGAGCCCAACACAAAATACATGAGCCCCAATGCCTTCCTTCATACAAAACTGACACCCACTTTCCTTAAAAAATCGTGGCTCAAAATGGCATTTTTGGGCTGAGATAAGCACTTTGGTGACATTTTCCTGTAACTTGTTCCCAGTACATTCTAAGTGGCTGCTGACTTTGTGAGGTCTCTAAAAGTGGGTTTTAGGAGCCCAACACAAAATACATGAGCCCCAATGCCTTCCTTCATACAAAACTGACACCCACTTTCCTTAAAAAATCGTGGCTCAAAATGGCATTTTTGGGCTGAGATAAGCACTTTGGTGACATTTTCCTGTAACTTGTTCCCAGTACATTCTAAGTGGCTGCTGACTTTGTGAGGTCTCTAAAAGTGGGTTTTAGGAGCCCAACACAAAATACATGAGCCCTAATGCCTTCTTTCAGACAAAACTGACTTCCACTTTCTTAAAAAAATCTTGGGTCAAAATAGCATTATTAGACTGAGATAAGCACTTTGGTGACATTTTCCTGTAACTTGTTCCCAGTACATTCTAAGTGGCTGCTGACTTTGTGAGGTCTCTAAAAGTGGGTTTTAGGAGCCCAACACAAAATACATGAGCCCCAATGCCTTCCTTCATACAAAACTGACACCCACTTTCCTTAAAAAATCGTGGCTCAAAATGGCATTTTTGGGCTGAGATAAGCACTTTGGTGACATTTTCCTGTAACTTGTTCCCAGTACATTCTAAGTGGCTGCTGACTTTGTGAGGTCTCTAAAAGTGGGTTTTAGGAGCCCAACACAAAATACATGAGCCCTAATGCCTTCTTTCAGACAAAACTGACTTCCACTTTCTTAAAAAAATCTTGGGTCAAAATAGCATTATTAGACTGAGATAAGCACTTTGGTGACATTTTCCTGTAACTTGTTCCCAGTACATTCTAAGTGGCTGCTGACTTTGTGAGGTCTCTAAAAGTGGGTTTTAGGAGCCCAACACAAAATACATGAGCCCCAATGCCTTCCTTCATACAAAACTGACACCCACTTTCCTTAAAAAATCGTGGCTCAAAATGGCATTTTTGGGCTGAGATAAGCACTTTGGTGACATTTTCCTGTAACTTGTTCCCAGTACATTCTAAGTGGCTGCTGACTTTGTGAGGTCTCTAAAAGTGGGTTTTAGGAGCCCAACACAAAATACATGAGCCCTAATGCCTTCTTTCAGACAAAACTGACTTCCACTTTCTTAAAAAAATCTTGGGTCAAAATAGCATTATTAGACTGAGATAAGCACTTTGGTGACATTTTCCTGTAACTTGTTCCCAGTACATTCTAAGTGGCTGCTGACTTTGTGAGGTCTCTAAAAGTGGGTTTTAGGAGCCCAACACAAAATACATGAGCCCCAATGCCTTCCTTCATACAAAACTGACACCCACTTTCCTTAAAAAATCGTGGCTCAAAATGGCATTTTTGGGCTGAGATAAGCACTTTGGTGACATTTTCCTGTAACTTGTTCCCAGTACATTCTAAGTGGCTGCTGACTTTGTGAGGTCTCTAAAAGTGGGTTTTAGGAGCCCAACACAAAATACATGAGCCCTAATGCCTTCTTTCAGACAAAACTGACTTCCACTTTCTTAAAAAAATCTTGGGTCAAAATAGCATTATTAGACTGAGATAAGCACTTTGGTGACATTTTCCTGTAACTTGTTCCCAGTACATTCTAAGTGGCTGCTGACTTTGTGAGGTCTCTAAAAGTGGGTTTTAGGAGCCCAACACAAAATACATGAGCCCCAATGCCTTCCTTCATACAAAACTGACACCCACTTTCCTTAAAAAATCGTGGCTCAAAATGGCATTTTTGGGCTGAGATAAGCACTTTGGTGACATTTTCCTGTAACTTGTTCCCAGTACATTCTAAGTGGCTGCTGACTTTGTGAGGTCTCTAAAAGTGGGTTTTAGGAGCCCAACACAAAATACATGAGCCCTAATGCCTTCTTTCAGACAAAACTGACTTCCACTTTCTTAAAAAAATCTTGGGTCAAAATAGCATTATTAGACTGAGATAAGCACTTTGGTGACATTTTCCTGTAACTTGTTCCCAGTACATTCTAAGTGGCTGCTGACTTTGTGAGGTCTCTAAAAGTGGGTTTTAGGAGCCCAACACAAAATACATGAGCCCCAATGCCTTCCTTCATACAAAACTGACACCCACTTTCCTTAAAAAATCGTGGCTCAAAATGGCATTTTTGGGCTGAGATAAGCACTTTGGTGACATTTTCCTGTAACTTGTTCCCAGTACATTCTAAGTGGCTGCTGACTTTGTGAGGTCTCTAAAAGTGGGTTTTAGGAGCCCAACACAAAATACATGAGCCCTAATGCCTTCTTTCAGACAAAACTGACTTCCACTTTCTTAAAAAAATCTTGGGTCAAAATAGCATTATTAGACTGAGATAAGCACTTTGGTGACATTTTCCTGTAACTTGTTCCCAGTACATTCTAAGTGGCTGCTGACTTTGTGAGGTCTCTAAAAGTGGGTTTTAGGAGCCCAACACAAAATACATGAGCCCCAATGCCTTCCTTCATACAAAACTGACACCCACTTTCCTTAAAAAATCGTGGCTCAAAATGGCATTTTTGGGCTGAGATAAGCACTTTGGTGACATTTTCCTGTAACTTGTTCCCAGTACATTCTAAGTGGCTGCTGACTTTGTGAGGTCTCTAAAAGTGGGTTTTAGGAGCCCAACACAAAATACATGAGCCCTAATGCCTTCTTTCAGACAAAACTGACTTCCACTTTCTTAAAAAAATCTTGGGTCAAAATAGCATTATTAGACTGAGATAAGCACTTTGGTGACATTTTCCTGTAACTTGTTCCCAGTACATTCTAAGTGGCTGCTGACTTTGTGAGGTCTCTAAAAGTGGGTTTTAGGAGCCCAACACAAAATACATGAGCCCCAATGCCTTCCTTCATACAAAACTGACACCCACTTTCCTTAAAAAATCGTGGCTCAAAATGGCATTTTTGGGCTGAGATAAGCACTTTGGTGACATTTTCCTGTAACTTGTTCCCAGTACATTCTAAGTGGCTGCTGACTTTGTGAGGTCTCTAAAAGTGGGTTTTAGGAGCCCAACACAAAATACATGAGCCCCAATGCCTTCCTTCATACAAAACTGACACCCACTTTCCTTAAAAAATCGTGGCTCAAAATGGCATTTTTGGGCTGAGATAAGCACTTTGGTGACATTTTCCTGTAACTTGTTCCCAGTACATTCTAAGTGGCTGCTGACTTTGTGAGGTCTCTAAAAGTGGGTTTTAGGAGCCCAACACAAAATACATGAGCCCTAATGCCTTCCTTCAGACAGAACTGACACCCACTTTCTTTAAAAAATCGTGGTTCAAAATAGCATTTTTGGGCTGAGATAAGCACTTTGGTGACATTTTCCTGTAACTTGTTCCCAGTACATTCTAAGTGGCTGCTGACTTTGTGAGGTCTCTAAAAGTGGGTTTTAGGAGTCCAACACAAAATACATGAGCCCTAATGCCTTCTTTCAGACAAAACTGACTTCCACTTTCTTAAAAAAATCTTGGGTCAAAATAGCATTATTAGACTGAGATAAGCACTTTGGTGACATTTTCCTGTAACTTGTTCCCAGTACATTCTAAGTGGCTGCTGACTTTGTGAGGTCTCTAAAAGTGGGTTTTAGGAGCCCAACACAAAATACATGAGCCCCAATGCCTTCCTTCATACAAAACTGACACCCACTTTCCTTAAAAAATCGTGGCTCAAAATGGCATTTTTGGGCTGAGATAAGCACTTTGGTGACATTTTCCTGTAACTTGTTCCCAGTACATTCTAAGTGGCTGCTGACTTTGTGAGGTCTCTAAAAGTGGGTTTTAGGAGCCCAACACAAAATACATGAGCCCTAATGCCTTCTTTCAGACAAAACTGACTTCCACTTTCTTAAAAAAATCTTGGGTCAAAATAGCATTATTAGACTGAGATAAGCACTTTGGTGACATTTTCCTGTAACTTGTTCCCAGTACATTCTAAGTGGCTGCTGACTTTGTGAGGTCTCTAAAAGTGGG
Source organism: Gymnoscopelus braueri (assembly GCF_963280865.1). NCBI lineage: Eukaryota > Metazoa > Chordata > Actinopteri > Myctophiformes > Myctophidae > Gymnoscopelus > Gymnoscopelus braueri. The sequence continues at coordinate 80,946 of NW_027660697.1, read as the reverse complement.
TTTTAGGAGCCCAACACAAAATACATGAGCCCCAATGCCTTCCTTCATACAAAACTGACACCCACTTTCCTTAAAAAATCGTGGCTCAAAATGGCATTTTTGGGCTGAGATAAGCACTTTGGTGACATTTTCCTGTAACTTGTTCCCAGTACATTCTAAGTGGCTGCTGACTTTGTGAGGTCTCTAAAAGTGGGTTTTAGGAGCCCAACACAAAATACATGAGCCCTAATGCCTTCTTTCAGACAAAACTGACTTCCACTTTCTTAAAAAAATCTTGGGTCAAAATAGCATTATTAGACTGAGATAAGCACTTTGGTGACATTTTCCTGTAACTTGTTCCCAGTACATTCTAAGTGGCTGCTGACTTTGTGAGGTCTCTAAAAGTGGGTTTTAGGAGCCCAACACAAAATACATGAGCCCTAATGCCTTCTTTCAGACAAAACTGACTTCCACTTTCTTAAAAAAATCTTGGGTCAAAATAGCATTATTAGACTGAGATAAGCACTTTGGTGACATTTTCCTGTAACTTGTTCCCAGTACATTCTAAGTGGCTGCTGACTTTGTGAGGTCTCTAAAAGTGGGTTTTAGGAGCCCAACACAAAATACATGAGCCCCAATGCCTTCCTTCATACAAAACTGACACCCACTTTCCTTAAAAAATCGTGGCTCAAAATGGCATTTTTGGGCTGAGATAAGCACTTTGGTGACATTTTCCTGTAACTTGTTCCCAGTACATTCTAAGTGGCTGCTGACTTTGTGAGGTCTCTAAAAGTGGGTTTTAGGAGCCCAACACAAAATACATGAGCCCTAATGCCTTCTTTCAGACAAAACTGACTTCCACTTTCTTAAAAAAATCTTGGGTCAAAATAGCATTATTAGACTGAGATAAGCACTTTGGTGACATTTTCCTGTAACTTGTTCCCAGTACATTCTAAGTGGCTGCTGACTTTGTGAGGTCTCTAAAAGTGGGTTTTAGGAGCCCAACACAAAATACATGAGCCCCAATGCCTTCCTTCATACAAAACTGACACCCACTTTCCTTAAAAAATCGTGGCTCAAAATGGCATTTTTGGGCTGAGATAAGCACTTTGGTGACATTTTCCTGTAACTTGTTCCCAGTACATTCTAAGTGGCTGCTGACTTTGTGAGGTCTCTATAAGTGGGTTTTAGGAGCCCAACACAAAATACATGAGCCCTAATGCCTTCTTTCAGACAAAACTGACTTCCACTTTCTTAAAAAAATCTTGGGTCAAAATAGCATTATTAGACTGAGATAAGCACTTTGGTGACATTTTCCTGTAACTTGTTCCCAGTACATTCTAAGTGGCTGCTGACTTTGTGAGGTCTCTAAAAGTGGGTTTTAGGAGCCCAACACAAAATACATGAGCCCCAATGCCTTCCTTCATACAAAACTGACACCCACTTTCCTTAAAAAATCGTGGCTCAAAATGGCATTTTTGGGCTGAGATAAGCACTTTGGTGACATTTTCCTGTAACTTGTTCCCAGTACATTCTAAGTGGCTGCTGACTTTGTGAGGTCTCTAAAAGTGGGTTTTAGGAGCCCAACACAAAATACATGAGCCCCAATGCCTTCCTTCATACAAAACTGACACCCACTTTCCTTAAAAAATCGTGGCTCAAAATGGCATTTTTGGGCTGAGATAAGCACTTTGGTGACATTTTCCTGTAACTTGTTCCCAGTACATTCTAAGTGGCTGCTGACTTTGTGAGGTCTCTAAAAGTGGGTTTTAGGAGCCCAACACAAAATACATGAGCCCCAATGCCTTCCTTCATACAAAACTGACACCCACTTTCCTTAAAAAATCGTGGCTCAAAATGGCATTTTTGGGCTGAGATAAGCACTTTGGTGACATTTTCCTGTAACTTGTTCCCAGTACATTCTAAGTGGCTGCTGACTTTGTGAGGTCTCTAAAAGTGGGTTTTAGGAGCCCAACACAAAATACATGAGCCCTAATGCCTTCTTTCAGACAAAACTGACTTCCACTTTCTTAAAAAAATCTTGGGTCAAAATAGCATTATTAGACTGAGATAAGCACTTTGGTGACATTTTCCTGTAACTTGTTCCCAGTACATTCTAAGTGGCTGCTGACTTTGTGAGGTCTCTAAAAGTGGGTTTTAGGAGCCCAACACAAAATACATGAGCCCCAATGCCTTCCTTCATACAAAACTGACACCCACTTTCCTTAAAAAATCGTGGCTCAAAATGGCATTTTTGGGCTGAGATAAGCACTTTGGTGACATTTTCCTGTAACTTGTTCCCAGTACATTCTAAGTGGCTGCTGACTTTGTGAGGTCTCTAAAAGTGGGTTTTAGGAGCCCAACACAAAATACATGAGCCCTAATGCCTTCTTTCAGACAAAACTGACTTCCACTTTCTTAAAAAAATCTTGGGTCAAAATAGCATTATTAGACTGAGATAAGCACTTTGGTGACATTTTCCTGTAACTTGTTCCCAGTACATTCTAAGTGGCTGCTGACTTTGTGAGGTCTCTAAAAGTGGGTTTTAGGAGCCCAACACAAAATACATGAGCCCCAATGCCTTCCTTCATACAAAACTGACACCCACTTTCCTTAAAAAATCGTGGCTCAAAATGGCATTTTTGGGCTGAGATAAGCACTTTGGTGACATTTTCCTGTAACTTGTTCCCAGTACATTCTAAGTGGCTGCTGACTTTGTGAGGTCTCTAAAAGTGGGTTTTAGGAGCCCAACACAAAATACATGAGCCCTAATGCCTTCTTTCAGACAAAACTGACTTCCACTTTCTTAAAAAAATCTTGGGTCAAAATAGCATTATTAGACTGAGATAAGCACTTTGGTGACATTTTCCTGTAACTTGTTCCCAGTACATTCTAAGTGGCTGCTGACTTTGTGAGGTCTCTAAAAGTGGGTTTTAGGAGCCCAACACAAAATACATGAGCCCTAATGCCTTCTTTCAGACAAAACTGACTTCCACTTTCTTAAAAAAATCTTGGGTCAAAATAGCATTATTAGACTGAGATAAGCACTTTGGTGACATTTTCCTGTAACTTGTTCCCAGTACATTCTAAGTGGCTGCTGACTTTGTGAGGTCTCTAAAAGTGGGTTTTAGGAGCCCAACACAAAATACATGAGCCCCAATGCCTTCCTTCATACAAAACTGACACCCACTTTCCTTAAAAAATCGTGGCTCAAAATGGCATTTTTGGGCTGAGATAAGCACTTTGGTGACATTTTCCTGTAACTTGTTCCCAGTACATTCTAAGTGGCTGCTGACTTTGTGAGGTCTCTAAAAGTGGGTTTTAGGAGCCCAACACAAAATACATGAGCCCTAATGCCTTCTTTCAGACAAAACTGACTTCCACTTTCTTAAAAAAATCTTGGGTCAAAATAGCATTATTAGACTGAGATAAGCACTTTGGTGACATTTTCCTGTAACTTGTTCCCAGTACATTCTAAGTGGCTGCTGACTTTGTGAGGTCTCTAAAAGTGGGTTTTAGGAGCCCAACACAAAATACATGAGCCCCAATGCCTTCCTTCATACAAAACTGACACCCACTTTCCTTAAAAAATCGTGGCTCAAAATGGCATTTTTGGGCTGAGATAAGCACTTTGGTGACATTTTCCTGTAACTTGTTCCCAGTACATTCTAAGTGGCTGCTGACTTTGTGAGGTCTCTAAAAGTGGGTTTTAGGAGCCCAACACAAAATACATGAGCCCTAATGCCTTCTTTCAGACAAAACTGACTTCCACTTTCTTAAAAAAATCTTGGGTCAAAATAGCATTATTAGACTGAGATAAGCACTTTGGTGACATTTTCCTGTAACTTGTTCCCAGTACATTCTAAGTGGCTGCTGACTTTGTGAGGTCTCTAAAAGTGGGTTTTAGGAGCCCAACACAAAATACATGAGCCCCAATGCCTTCCTTCATACAAAACTGACACCCACTTTCCTTAAAAAATCGTGGCTCAAAATGGCATTTTTGGGCTGAGATAAGCACTTTGGTGACATTTTCCTGTAACTTGTTCCCAGTACATTCTAAGTGGCTGCTGACTTTGTGAGGTCTCTAAAAGTGGGTTTTAGGAGCCCAACACAAAATACATGAGCCCCAATGCCTTCCTTCATACAAAACTGACACCCACTTTCCTTAAAAAATCGTGGCTCAAAATGGCATTTTTGGGCTGAGATAAGCACTTTGGTGACATTTTCCTGTAACTTGTTCCCAGTACATTCTAAGTGGCTGCTGACTTTGTGAGGTCTCTAAAAGTGGGTTTTAGGAGCCCAACACAAAATACATGAGCCCTAATGCCTTCCTTCAGACAGAACTGACACCCACTTTCTTTAAAAAATCGTGGTTCAAAATAGCATTTTTGGGCTGAGATAAGCACTTTGGTGACATTTTCCTGTAACTTGTTCCCAGTACATTTTAAGTGGCTGCTGACTTTGTGAGGTCTGTAAAATTGGGTTTTAGGAGCCCAACACAAAATACATGAGCCCTAATGCCTTCTTTCAGACAAAACTGACTTCCACTTTCTTAAAAAAATCTTGGGTCAAAATAGCATTATTAGACTGAGATAAGCACTTTGGTGACATTTTCCTGTAACTTGTTCCCAGTACATTCTAAGTGGCTGCTGACTTTGTGAGGTCTCTAAAAGTGGGTTTTAGGAGCCCAACACAAAATACATGAGCCCCAATGCCTTCCTTCATACAAAACTGACACCCACTTTCCTTAAAAAATCGTGGCTCAAAATGGCATTTTTGGGCTGAGATAAGCACTTTGGTGACATTTTCCTGTAACTTGTTCCCAGTACATTCTAAGTGGCTGCTGACTTTGTGAGGTCTCTAAAAGTGGGTTTTAGGAGCCCAACACAAAATACATGAGCCCCAATGCCTTCCTTCATACAAAACTGACACCCACTTTCCTTAAAAAATCGTGGCTCAAAATGGCATTTTTGGGCTGAGATAAGCACTTTGGTGACATTTTCCTGTAACTTGTTCCCAGTACATTCTAAGTGGCTGCTGACTTTGTGAGGTCTCTAAAAGTGGGTTTTAGGAGCCCAACACAAAATACATGAGCCCTAATGCCTTCTTTCAGACAAAACTGACTTCCACTTTCTTAAAAAAATCTTGGGTCAAAATAGCATTATTAGACTGAGATAAGCACTTTGGTGACATTTTCCTGTAACTTGTTCCCAGTACATTCTAAGTGGCTGCTGACTTTGTGAGGTCTCTAAAAGTGGGTTTTAGGAGCCCAACACAAAATACATGAGCCCTAATGCCTTCTTTCAGACAAAACTGACTTCCACTTTCTTAAAAAAATCTTGGGTCAAAATAGCATTATTAGACTGAGATAAGCACTTTGGTGACATTTTCCTGTAACTTGTTCCCAGTACATTCTAAGTGGCTGCTGACTTTGTGAGGTCTCTAAAAGTGGGTTTTAGGAGCCCAACACAAAATACATGAGCCCCAATGCCTTCCTTCATACAAAACTGACACCCACTTTCTTAAAAAAATCTTGGGTCAAAATAGCATTATTAGACTGAGATAAGCACTTTGGTGACATTTTCCTGTAACTTGTTCCCAGTACATTCTAAGTGGCTGCTGACTATGTGAGGTCTCTAAAAGTGGGTTTTGGCCCAACACAAAATACATGAGCCCCAATGCCTTCCTTCATACAAAACTGACACCCACTTTCCTTAAAAAATCGTGGCTCAAAATGGCATTTTTGGGCTGAGATAAGCACTTTGGTGACATTTTCCTGTAACTTGTTCCCAGTACATTCTAAGTGGCTGCTGACTTTGTGAGGTCTCTAAAAGTGGGTTTTAGGAGCCCAACACAAAATACATGAGCCCTAATGCCTTCTTTCAGACAAAACTGACTTCCACTTTCTTAAAAAAATCTTGGGTCAAAATAGCATTATTAGACTGAGATAAGCACTTTGGTGACATTTTCCTGTAACTTGTTCCCAGTACATTCTAAGTGGCTGCTGACTTTGTGAGGTCTCTAAAAGTGGGTTTTAGGAGCCCAACACAAAATACATGAGCCCCAATGCCTTCCTTCATACAAAACTGACACCCACTTTCCTTAAAAAATCGTGGCTCAAAATGGCATTTTTGGGCTGAGATAAGCACTTTGGTGACATTTTCCTGTAACTTGTTCCCAGTACATTCTAAGTGGCTGCTGACTTTGTGAGGTCTCTAAAAGTGGGTTTTAGGAGCCCAACACAAAATACATGAGCCCCAATGCCTTCCTTCATACAAAACTGACACCCACTTTCCTTAAAAAATCGTGGCTCAAAATGGCATTTTTGGGCTGAGATAAGCACTTTGGTGACATTTTCCTGTAACTTGTTCCCAGTACATTCTAAGTGGCTGCTGACTTTGTGAGGTCTCTAAAAGTGGGTTTTAGGAGCCCAACACAAAATACATGAGCCCTAATGCCTTCTTTCAGACAAAACTGACTTCCACTTTCTTAAAAAAATCTTGGGTCAAAATAGCATTATTAGACTGAGATAAGCACTTTGGTGACATTTTCCTGTAACTTGTTCCCAGTACATTCTAAGTGGCTGCTGACTTTGTGAGGTCTCTAAAAGTGGGTTTTAGGAGCCCAACACAAAATACATGAGCCCCAATGCCTTCCTTCATACAAAACTGACACCCACTTTCCTTAAAAAATCGTGGCTCAAAATGGCATTTTTGGGCTGAGATAAGCACTTTGGTGACATTTTCCTGTAACTTGTTCCCAGTACATTCTAAGTGGCTGCTGACTTTGTGAGGTCTCTAAAAGTGGGTTTTAGGAGCCCAACACAAAATACATGAGCCCTAATGCCTTCTTTCAGACAAAACTGACTTCCACTTTCTTAAAAAAATCTTGGGTCAAAATAGCATTATTAGACTGAGATAAGCACTTTGGTGACATTTTCCTGTAACTTGTTCCCAGTACATTCTAAGTGGCTGCTGACTTTGTGAGGTCTCTAAAAGTGGGTTTTAGGAGCCCAACACAAAATACATGAGCCCCAATGCCTTCCTTCATACAAAACTGACACCCACTTTCCTTAAAAAATCGTGGCTCAAAATGGCATTTTTGGGCTGAGATAAGCACTTTGGTGACATTTTCCTGTAACTTGTTCCCAGTACATTCTAAGTGGCTGCTGACTTTGTGAGGTCTCTAAAAGTGGGTTTTAGGAGCCCAACACAAAATACATGAGCCCTAATGCCTTCTTTCAGACAAAACTGACTTCCACTTTCTTAAAAAAATCTTGGGTCAAAATAGCATTATTAGACTGAGATAAGCACTTTGGTGACATTTTCCTGTAACTTGTTCCCAGTACATTCTAAGTGGCTGCTGACTTTGTGAGGTCTCTAAAAGTGGGTTTTAGGAGCCCAACACAAAATACATGAGCCCCAATGCCTTCCTTCATACAAAACTGACACCCACTTTCCTTAAAAAATCGTGGCTCAAAATGGCATTTTTGGGCTGAGATAAGCACTTTGGTGACATTTTCCTGTAACTTGTTCCCAGTACATTCTAAGTGGCTGCTGACTTTGTGAGGTCTCTAAAAGTGGGTTTTAGGAGCCCAACACAAAATACATGAGCCCTAATGCCTTCTTTCAGACAAAACTGACTTCCACTTTCTTAAAAAAATCTTGGGTCAAAATAGCATTATTAGACTGAGATAAGCACTTTGGTGACATTTTCCTGTAACTTGTTCCCAGTACATTCTAAGTGGCTGCTGACTTTGTGAGGTCTCTAAAAGTGGGTTTTAGGAGCCCAACACAAAATACATGAGCCCCAATGCCTTCCTTCATACAAAACTGACACCCACTTTCTTAAAAAAATCTTGGGTCAAAATAGCATTATTAGACTGAGATAAGCACTTTGGTGACATTTTCCTGTAACTTGTTCCCAGTACATTCTAAGTGGCTGCTGACTATGTGAGGTCTCTAAAAGTGGGTTTTGGCCCAACACAAAATACATGAGCCCCAATGCCTTCCTTCATACAAAACTGACACCCACTTTCCTTAAAAAATCGTGGCTCAAAATGGCATTTTTGGGCTGAGATAAGCACTTTGGTGACATTTTCCTGTAACTTGTTCCCAGTACATTCTAAGTGGCTGCTGACTTTGTGAGGTCTCTAAAAGTGGGTTTTAGGAGCCCAACACAAAATACATGAGCCCTAATGCCTTCTTTCAGACAAAACTGACTTCCACTTTCTTAAAAAAATCTTGGGTCAAAATAGCATTATTAGACTGAGATAAGCACTTTGGTGACATTTTCCTGTAACTTGTTCCCAGTACATTCTAAGTGGCTGCTGACTTTGTGAGGTCTCTAAAAGTGGGTTTTAGGAGCCCAACACAAAATACATGAGCCCCAATGCCTTCCTTCATACAAAACTGACACCCACTTTCCTTAAAAAATCGTGGCTCAAAATGGCATTTTTGGGCTGAGATAAGCACTTTGGTGACATTTTCCTGTAACTTGTTCCCAGTACATTCTAAGTGGCTGCTGACTTTGTGAGGTCTCTAAAAGTGGGTTTTAGGAGCCCAACACAAAATACATGAGCCCCAATGCCTTCCTTCATACAAAACTGACACCCACTTTCCTTAAAAAATCGTGGCTCAAAATGGCATTTTTGGGCTGAGATAAGCACTTTGGTGACATTTTCCTGTAACTTGTTCCCAGTACATTCTAAGTGGCTGCTGACTTTGTGAGGTCTCTAAAAGTGGGTTTTAGGAGCCCAACACAAAATACATGAGCCCTAATGCCTTCTTTCAGACAAAACTGACTTCCACTTTCTTAAAAAAATCTTGGGTCAAAATAGCATTATTAGACTGAGATAAGCACTTTGGTGACATTTTCCTGTAACTTGTTCCCAGTACATTCTAAGTGGCTGCTGACTTTGTGAGGTCTCTAAAAGTGGGTTTTAGGAGCCCAACACAAAATACATGAGCCCCAATGCCTTCCTTCATACAAAACTGACACCCACTTTCCTTAAAAAATCGTGGCTCAAAATGGCATTTTTGGGCTGAGATAAGCACTTTGGTGACATTTTCCTGTAACTTGTTCCCAGTACATTCTAAGTGGCTGCTGACTTTGTGAGGTCTCTAAAAGTGGGTTTTAGGAGCCCAACACAAAATACATGAGCCCTAATGCCTTCTTTCAGACAAAACTGACTTCCACTTTCTTAAAAAAATCTTGGGTCAAAATAGCATTATTAGACTGAGATAAGCACTTTGGTGACATTTTCCTGTAACTTGTTCCCAGTACATTCTAAGTGGCTGCTGACTTTGTGAGGTCTCTAAAAGTGGGTTTTAGGAGCCCAACACAAAATACATGAGCCCCAATGCCTTCCTTCATACAAAACTGACACCCACTTTCCTTAAAAAATCGTGGCTCAAAATGGCATTTTTGGGCTGAGATAAGCACTTTGGTGACATTTTCCTGTAACTTGTTCCCAGTACATTCTAAGTGGCTGCTGACTTTGTGAGGTCTCTAAAAGTGGGTTTTAGGAGCCCAACACAAAATACATGAGCCCTAATGCCTTCTTTCAGACAAAACTGACTTCCACTTTCTTAAAAAAATCTTGGGTCAAAATAGCATTATTAGACTGAGATAAGCACTTTGGTGACATTTTCCTGTAACTTGTTCCCAGTACATTCTAAGTGGCTGCTGACTTTGTGAGGTCTCTAAAAGTGGGTTTTAGGAGCCCAACACAAAATACATGAGCCCTAATGCCTTCTTTCAGACAAAACTGACTTCCACTTTCTTAAAAAAATCTTGGGTCAAAATAGCATTATTAGACTGAGATAAGCACTTTGGTGACATTTTCCTGTAACTTGTTCCCAGTACATTCTAAGTGGCTGCTGACTTTGTGAGGTCTCTAAAAGTGGGTTTTAGGAGCCCAACACAAAATACATGAGCCCCAATGCCTTCCTTCATACAAAACTGACACCCACTTTCCTTAAAAAATCGTGGCTCAAAATGGCATTTTTGGGCTGAGATAAGCACTTTGGTGACATTTTCCTGTAACTTGTTCCCAGTACATTCTAAGTGGCTGCTGACTTTGTGAGGTCTCTAAAAGTGGGTTTTAGGAGCCCAACACAAAATACATGAGCCCTAATGCCTTCCTTCAGACAGAACTGACACCCACTTTCTTTAAAAAATCGTGGTTCAAAATAACATTTTTGGGCTGAGATAAGCACTTTGGTGACATTTTCCTGTAACTTGTTCCCAGTACATTTTAAGTGGCTGCTGACTTTGTGAGGTCTCTAAAAGTGGGTTTTAGGAGCCCAACACAAAATACATGAGCCCTAATGCCTTCTTTCAGACAAAACTGACTTCCACTTTCTTAAAAAAATCTTGGGTCAAAATAGCATTATTAGACTGAGATAAGCACTTTGGTGACATTTTCCTGTAACTTGTTCCCAGTACATTCTAAGTGGCTGCTGACTTTGTGAGGTCTCTAAAAGTGGGTTTTAGGAGCCCAACACAAAATACATGAGCCCCAATGCCTTCCTTCATACAAAACTGACACCCACTTTCCTTAAAAAATCGTGGCTCAAAATGGCATTTTTGGGCTGAGATAAGCACTTTGGTGACATTTTCCTGTAACTTGTTCCCAGTACATTCTAAGTGGCTGCTGACTTTGTGAGGTCTCTAAAAGTGGGTTTTAGGAGCCCAACACAAAATACATGAGCCCTAATGCCTTCTTTCAGACAAAACTGACTTCCACTTTCTTAAAAAAATCTTGGGTCAAAATAGCATTATTAGACTGAGATAAGCACTTTGGTGACATTTTCCTGTAACTTGTTCCCAGTACATTCTAAGTGGCTGCTGACTTTGTGAGGTCTCTAAAAGTGGGTTTTAGGAGCCCAACACAAAATACATGAGCCCCAATGCCTTCCTTCATACAAAACTGACACCCACTTTCCTTAAAAAATCGTGGCTCAAAATGGCATTTTTGGGCTGAGATAAGCACTTTGGTGACATTTTCCTGTAACTTGTTCCCAGTACATTCTAAGTGGCTGCTGACTTTGTGAGGTCTCTAAAAGTGGGTTTTAGGAGCCCAACACAAAATACATGAGCCCTAATGCCTTCTTTCAGACAAAACTGACTTCCACTTTCTTAAAAAAATCTTGGGTCAAAATAGCATTATTAGACTGAGATAAGCACTTTGGTGACATTTTCCTGTAACTTGTTCCCAGTACATTCTAAGTGGCTGCTGACTTTGTGAGGTCTCTAAAAGTGGGTTTTAGGAGCCCAACACAAAATACATGAGCCCTAATGCCTTCTTTCAGACAAAACTGACTTCCACTTTCTTAAAAAAATCTTGGGTCAAAATAGCATTATTAGACTGAGATAAGCACTTTGGTGACATTTTCCTGTAACTTGTTCCCAGTACATTCTAAGTGGCTGCTGACTTTGTGAGGTCTCTAAAAGTGGGTTTTAGGAGCCCAACACAAAATACATGAGCCCCAATGCCTTCCTTCATACAAAACTGACACCCACTTTCCTTAAAAAATCGTGGCTCAAAATGGCATTTTTGGGCTGAGATAAGCACTTTGGTGACATTTTCCTGTAACTTGTTCCCAGTACATTCTAAGTGGCTGCTGACTTTGTGAGGTCTCTAAAAGTGGGTTTTAGGAGCCCAACACAAAATACATGAGCCCTAATGCCTTCCTTCAGACAGAACTGACACCCACTTTCTTTAAAAAATCGTGGTTCAAAATAGCATTTTTGGGCTGAGATAAGCACTTTGGTGACATTTTCCTGTAACTTGTTCCCAGTACATTTTAAGTGGCTGCTGACTTTGTGAGGTCTGTAAAATTGGGTTTTAGGAGCCCAACACAAAATACATGAGCCCTAATGCCTTCTTTCAGACAAAACTGACTTCCACTTTCTTAAAAAAATCTTGGGTCAAAATAGCATTATTAGACTGAGATAAGCACTTTGGTGACATTTTCCTGTAACTTGTTCCCAGTACATTCTAAGTGGCTGCTGACTTTGTGAGGTCTCTAAAAGTGGGTTTTAGGAGCCCAACACAAAATACATGAGCCCCAATGCCTTCCTTCATACAAAACTGACACCCACTTTCCTTAAAAAATCGTGGCTCAAAATGGCATTTTTGGGCTGAGATAAGCACTTTGGTGACATTTTCCTGTAACTTGTTCCCAGTACATTCTAAGTGGCTGCTGACTTTGTGAGGTCTCTAAAAGTGGGTTTTAGGAGCCCAACACAAAATACATGAGCCCTAATGCCTTCTTTCAGACAAAACTGACTTCCACTTTCTTAAAAAAATCTTGGGTCAAAATAGCATTATTAGACTGAGATAAGCACTTTGGTGACATTTTCCTGTAACTTGTTCCCAGTACATTCTAAGTGGCTGCTGACTTTGTGAGGTCTCTAAAAGTGGGTTTTAGGAGCCCAACACAAAATACATGAGCCCTAATGCCTTCTTTCAGACAAAACTGACTTCCACTTTCTTAAAAAAATCTTGGGTCAAAATAGCATTATTAGACTGAGATAAGCACTTTGGTGACATTTTCCTGTAACTTGTTCCCAGTACATTCTAAGTGGCTGCTGACTTTGTGAGGTCTCTAAAAGTGGGTTTTAGGAGCCCAACACAAAATACATGAGCCCCAATGCCTTCCTTCATACAAAACTGACACCCACTTTCCTTAAAAAATCGTGGCTCAAAATGGCATTTTTGGGCTGAGATAAGCACTTTGGTGACATTTTCCTGTAACTTGTTCCCAGTACATTCTAAGTGGCTGCTGACTTTGTGAGGTCTCTAAAAGTGGGTTTTAGGAGCCCAACACAAAATACATGAGCCCTAATGCCTTCCTTCAGACAGAACTGACACCCACTTTCTTTAAAAAATCGTGGTTCAAAATAGCATTTTTGGGCTGAGATAAGCACTTTGGTGACATTTTCCTGTAACTTGTTCCCAGTACATTTTAAGTGGCTGCTGACTTTGTGAGGTCTGTAAAATTGGGTTTTAGGAGCCCAACACAAAATACATGAGCCCTAATGCCTTCTTTCAGACAAAACTGACTTCCACTTTCTTAAAAAAATCTTGGGTCAAAATAGCATTATTAGACTGAGATAAGCACTTTGGTGACATTTTCCTGTAACTTGTTCCCAGTACATTCTAAGTGGCTGCTGACTTTGTGAGGTCTCTAAAAGTGGGTTTTAGGAGCCCAACACAAAATACATGAGCCCCAATGCCTTCCTTCATACAAAACTGACACCCACTTTCCTTAAAAAATCGTGGCTCAAAATGGCATTTTTGGGCTGAGATAAGCACTTTGGTGACATTTTCCTGTAACTTGTTCCCAGTACATTCTAAGTGGCTGCTGACTTTGTGAGGTCTCTAAAAGTGGGTTTTAGGAGCCCAACACAAAATACATGAGCCCTAATGCCTTCTTTCAGACAAAACTGACTTCCACTTTCTTAAAAAAATCTTGGGTCAAAATAGCATTATTAGACTGAGATAAGCACTTTGGTGACATTTTCCTGTAACTTGTTCCCAGTACATTCTAAGTGGCTGCTGACTTTGTGAGGTCTCTAAAAGTGGGTTTTAGGAGCCCAACACAAAATACATGAGCCCCAATGCCTTCCTTCATACAAAACTGACACCCACTTTCCTTAAAAAATCGTGGCTCAAAATGGCATTTTTGGGCTGAGATAAGCACTTTGGTGACATTTTCCTGTAACTTGTTCCCAGTACATTCTAAGTGGCTGCTGACTTTGTGAGGTCTCTAAAAGTGGGTTTTAGGAGCCCAACACAAAATACATGAGCCCTAATGCCTTCTTTCAGACAAAACTGACTTCCACTTTCTTAAAAAAATCTTGGGTCAAAATAGCATTATTAGACTGAGATAAGCACTTTGGTGACATTTTCCTGTAACTTGTTCCCAGTACATTCTAAGTGGCTGCTGACTTTGTGAGGTCTCTAAAAGTGGGTTTTAGGAGCCCAACACAAAATACATGAGCCCTAATGCCTTCTTTCAGACAAAACTGACTTCCACTTTCTTAAAAAAATCTTGGGTCAAAATAGCATTATTAGACTGAGATAAGCACTTTGGTGACATTTTCCTGTAACTTGTTCCCAGTACATTCTAAGTGGCTGCTGACTTTGTGAGGTCTCTAAAAGTGGGTTTTAGGAGCCCAACACAAAATACATGAGCCCCAATGCCTTCCTTCATACAAAACTGACACCCACTTTCCTTAAAAAATCGTGGCTCAAAATGGCATTTTTGGGCTGAGATAAGCACTTTGGTGACATTTTCCTGTAACTTGTTCCCAGTACATTCTAAGTGGCTGCTGACTTTGTGAGGTCTCTAAAAGTGGGTTTTAGGAGCCCAACACAAAATACATGAGCCCTAATGCCTTCTTTCAGACAAAACTGACTTCCACTTTCTTAAAAAAATCTTGGGTCAAAATAGCATTATTAGACTGAGATAAGCACTTTGGTGACATTTTCCTGTAACTTGTTCCCAGTACATTCTAAGTGGCTGCTGACTTTGTGAGGTCTCTAAAAGTGGGTTTTAGGAGCCCAACACAAAATACATGAGCCCCAATGCCTTCCTTCATACAAAACTGACACCCACTTTCCTTAAAAAATCGTGGCTCAAAATGGCATTTTTGGGCTGAGATAAGCACTTTGGTGACATTTTCCTGTAACTTGTTCCCAGTACATTCTAAGTGGCTGCTGACTTTGTGAGGTCTCTAAAAGTGGGTTTTAGGAGCCCAACACAAAATACATGAGCCCTAATGCCTTCTTTCAGACAAAACTGACTTCCACTTTCTTAAAAAAATCTTGGGTCAAAATAGCATTATTAGACTGAGATAAGCACTTTGGTGACATTTTCCTGTAACTTGTTCCCAGTACATTCTAAGTGGCTGCTGACTTTGTGAGGTCTCTAAAAGTGGGTTTTAGGAGCCCAACACAAAATACATGAGCCCCAATGCCTTCCTTCATACAAAACTGACACCCACTTTCTTAAAAAAATCTTGGGTCAAAATAGCATTATTAGACTGAGATAAGCACTTTGGTGACATTTTCCTGTAACTTGTTCCCAGTACATTCTAAGTGGCTGCTGACTATGTGAGGTCTCTAAAAGTGGGTTTTGGCCCAACACAAAATACATGAGCCCCAATGCCTTCCTTCATACAAAACTGACACCCACTTTCCTTAAAAAATCGTGGCTCAAAATGGCATTTTTGGGCTGAGATAAGCACTTTGGTGACATTTTCCTGTAACTTGTTCCCAGTACATTCTAAGTGGCTGCTGACTTTGTGAGGTCTCTAAAAGTGGGTTTTAGGAGCCCAACACAAAATACATGAGCCCTAATGCCTTCTTTCAGACAAAACTGACTTCCACTTTCTTAAAAAAATCTTGGGTCAAAATAGCATTATTAGACTGAGATAAGCACTTTGGTGACATTTTCCTGTAACTTGTTCCCAGTACATTCTAAGTGGCTGCTGACTTTGTGAGGTCTCTAAAAGTGGGTTTTAGGAGCCCAACACAAAATACATGAGCCCCAATGCCTTCCTTCATACAAAACTGACACCCACTTTCCTTAAAAAATCGTGGCTCAAAATGGCATTTTTGGGCTGAGATAAGCACTTTGGTGACATTTTCCTGTAACTTGTTCCCAGTACATTCTAAGTGGCTGCTGACTTTGTGAGGTCTCTAAAAGTGGGTTTTAGGAGCCCAACACAAAATACATGAGCCCCAATGCCTTCCTTCATACAAAACTGACACCCACTTTCCTTAAAAAATCGTGGCTCAAAATGGCATTTTTGGGCTGAGATAAGCACTTTGGTGACATTTTCCTGTAACTTGTTCCCAGTACATTCTAAGTGGCTGCTGACTTTGTGAGGTCTCTAAAAGTGGGTTTTAGGAGCCCAACACAAAATACATGAGCCCTAATGCCTTCTTTCAGACAAAACTGACTTCCACTTTCTTAAAAAAATCTTGGGTCAAAATAGCATTATTAGACTGAGATAAGCACTTTGGTGACATTTTCCTGTAACTTGTTCCCAGTACATTCTAAGTGGCTGCTGACTTTGTGAGGTCTCTAAAAGTGGGTTTTAGGAGCCCAACACAAAATACATGAGCCCCAATGCCTTCCTTCATACAAAACTGACACCCACTTTCCTTAAAAAATCGTGGCTCAAAATGGCATTTTTGGGCTGAGATAAGCACTTTGGTGACATTTTCCTGTAACTTGTTCCCAGTACATTCTAAGTGGCTGCTGACTTTGTGAGGTCTCTAAAAGTGGGTTTTAGGAGCCCAACACAAAATACATGAGCCCTAATGCCTTCTTTCAGACAAAACTGACTTCCACTTTCTTAAAAAAATCTTGGGTCAAAATAGCATTATTAGACTGAGATAAGCACTTTGGTGACATTTTCCTGTAACTTGTTCCCAGTACATTCTAAGTGGCTGCTGACTTTGTGAGGTCTCTAAAAGTGGGTTTTAGGAGCCCAACACAAAATACATGAGCCCCAATGCCTTCCTTCATACAAAACTGACACCCACTTTCTTAAAAAAATCTTGGGTCAAAATAGCATTATTAGACTGAGATAAGCACTTTGGTGACATTTTCCTGTAACTTGTTCCCAGTACATTCTAAGTGGCTGCTGACTATGTGAGGTCTCTAAAAGTGGGTTTTGGCCCAACACAAAATACATGAGCCCCAATGCCTTCCTTCATACAAAACTGACACCCACTTTCCTTAAAAAATCGTGGCTCAAAATGGCATTTTTGGGCTGAGATAAGCACTTTGGTGACATTTTCCTGTAACTTGTTCCCAGTACATTCTAAGTGGCTGCTGACTTTGTGAGGTCTCTAAAAGTGGGTTTTAGGAGCCCAACACAAAATACATGAGCCCTAATGCCTTCTTTCAGACAAAACTGACTTCCACTTTCTTAAAAAAATCTTGGGTCAAAATAGCATTATTAGACTGAGATAAGCACTTTGGTGACATTTTCCTGTAACTTGTTCCCAGTACATTCTAAGTGGCTGCTGACTTTGTGAGGTCTCTAAAAGTGGGTTTTAGGAGCCCAACACAAAATACATGAGCCCCAATGCCTTCCTTCATACAAAACTGACACCCACTTTCCTTAAAAAATCGTGGCTCAAAATGGCATTTTTGGGCTGAGATAAGCACTTTGGTGACATTTTCCTGTAACTTGTTCCCAGTACATTCTAAGTGGCTGCTGACTTTGTGAGGTCTCTAAAAGTGGGTTTTAGGAGCCCAACACAAAATACATGAGCCCCAATGCCTTCCTTCATACAAAACTGACACCCACTTTCCTTAAAAAATCGTGGCTCAAAATGGCATTTTTGGGCTGAGATAAGCACTTTGGTGACATTTTCCTGTAACTTGTTCCCAGTACATTCTAAGTGGCTGCTGACTTTGTGAGGTCTCTAAAAGTGGGTTTTAGGAGCCCAACACAAAATACATGAGCCCTAATGCCTTCTTTCAGACAAAACTGACTTCCACTTTCTTAAAAAAATCTTGGGTCAAAATAGCATTATTAGACTGAGATAAGCACTTTGGTGACATTTTCCTGTAACTTGTTCCCAGTACATTCTAAGTGGCTGCTGACTTTGTGAGGTCTCTAAAAGTGGGTTTTAGGAGCCCAACACAAAATACATGAGCCCCAATGCCTTCCTTCATACAAAACTGACACCCACTTTCCTTAAAAAATCGTGGCTCAAAATGGCATTTTTGGGCTGAGATAAGCACTTTGGTGACATTTTCCTGTAACTTGTTCCCAGTACATTCTAAGTGGCTGCTGACTTTGTGAGGTCTCTAAAAGTGGGTTTTAGGAGCCCAACACAAAATACATGAGCCCTAATGCCTTCTTTCAGACAAAACTGACTTCCACTTTCTTAAAAAAATCTTGGGTCAAAATAGCATTATTAGACTGAGATAAGCACTTTGGTGACATTTTCCTGTAACTTGTTCCCAGTACATTCTAAGTGGCTGCTGACTTTGTGAGGTCTCTAAAAGTGGGTTTTAGGAGCCCAACACAAAATACATGAGCCCCAATGCCTTCCTTCATACAAAACTGACACCCACTTTCCTTAAAAAATCGTGGCTCAAAATGGCATTTTTGGGCTGAGATAAGCACTTTGGTGACATTTTCCTGTAACTTGTTCCCAGTACATTCTAAGTGGCTGCTGACTTTGTGAGGTCTCTAAAAGTGGGTTTTAGGAGCCCAACACAAAATACATGAGCCCTAATGCCTTCTTTCAGACAAAACTGACTTCCACTTTCTTAAAAAAATCTTGGGTCAAAATAGCATTATTAGACTGAGATAAGCACTTTGGTGACATTTTCCTGTAACTTGTTCCCAGTACATTCTAAGTGGCTGCTGACTTTGTGAGGTCTCTAAAAGTGGGTTTTAGGAGCCCAACACAAAATACATGAGCCCTAATGCCTTCTTTCAGACAAAACTGACTTCCACTTTCTTAAAAAAATCTTGGGTCAAAATAGCATTATTAGACTGAGATAAGCACTTTGGTGACATTTTCCTGTAACTTGTTCCCAGTACATTCTAAGTGGCTGCTGACTTTGTGAGGTCTCTAAAAGTGGGTTTTAGGAGCCCAACACAAAATACATGAGCCCCAATGCCTTCCTTCATACAAAACTGACACCCACTTTCCTTAAAAAATCGTGGCTCAAAATGGCATTTTTGGGCTGAGATAAGCACTTTGGTGACATTTTCCTGTAACTTGTTCCCAGTACATTCTAAGTGGCTGCTGACTTTGTGAGGTCTCTAAAAGTGGGTTTTAGGAGCCCAACACAAAATACATGAGCCCTAATGCCTTCCTTCAGACAGAACTGACACCCACTTTCTTTAAAAAATCGTGGTTCAAAATAGCATTTTTGGGCTGAGATAAGCACTTTGGTGACATTTTCCTGTAACTTGTTCCCAGTACATTTTAAGTGGCTGCTGACTTTGTGAGGTCTGTAAAATTGGGTTTTAGGAGCCCAACACAAAATACATGAGCCCTAATGCCTTCTTTCAGACAAAACTGACTTCCACTTTCTTAAAAAAATCTTGGGTCAAAATAGCATTATTAGACTGAGATAAGCACTTTGGTGACATTTTCCTGTAACTTGTTCCCAGTACATTCTAAGTGGCTGCTGACTTTGTGAGGTCTCTAAAAGTGGGTTTTAGGAGCCCAACACAAAATACATGAGCCCCAATGCCTTCCTTCATACAAAACTGACACCCACTTTCCTTAAAAAATCGTGGCTCAAAATGGCATTTTTGGGCTGAGATAAGCACTTTGGTGACATTTTCCTGTAACTTGTTCCCAGTACATTCTAAGTGGCTGCTGACTTTGTGAGGTCTCTAAAAGTGGGTTTTAGGAGCCCAACACAAAATACATGAGCCCTAATGCCTTCTTTCAGACAAAACTGACTTCCACTTTCTTAAAAAAATCTTGGGTCAAAATAGCATTATTAGACTGAGATAAGCACTTTGGTGACATTTTCCTGTAACTTGTTCCCAGTACATTCTAAGTGGCTGCTGACTTTGTGAGGTCTCTAAAAGTGGGTTTTAGGAGCCCAACACAAAATACATGAGCCCCAATGCCTTCCTTCATACAAAACTGACACCCACTTTCCTTAAAAAATCGTGGCTCAAAATGGCATTTTTGGGCTGAGATAAGCACTTTGGTGACATTTTCCTGTAACTTGTTCCCAGTACATTCTAAGTGGCTGCTGACTTTGTGAGGTCTCTAAAAGTGGGTTTTAGGAGCCCAACACAAAATACATGAGCCCTAATGCCTTCTTTCAGACAAAACTGACTTCCACTTTCTTAAAAAAATCTTGGGTCAAAATAGCATTATTAGACTGAGATAAGCACTTTGGTGACATTTTCCTGTAACTTGTTCCCAGTACATTCTAAGTGGCTGCTGACTTTGTGAGGTCTCTAAAAGTGGGTTTTAGGAGCCCAACACAAAATACATGAGCCCCAATGCCTTCCTTCATACAAAACTGACACCCACTTTCCTTAAAAAATCGTGGCTCAAAATGGCATTTTTGGGCTGAGATAAGCACTTTGGTGACATTTTCCTGTAACTTGTTCCCAGTACATTCTAAGTGGCTGCTGACTTTGTGAGGTCTCTAAAAGTGGGTTTTAGGAGCCCAACACAAAATACATGAGCCCTAATGCCTTCTTTCAGACAAAACTGACTTCCACTTTCTTAAAAAAATCTTGGGTCAAAATAGCATTATTAGACTGAGATAAGCACTTTGGTGACATTTTCCTGTAACTTGTTCCCAGTACATTCTAAGTGGCTGCTGACTTTGTGAGGTCTCTAAAAGTGGGTTTTAGGAGCCCAACACAAAATACATGAGCCCTAATGCCTTCTTTCAGACAAAACTGACTTCCACTTTCTTAAAAAAATCTTGGGTCAAAATAGCATTATTAGACTGAGATAAGCACTTTGGTGACATTTTCCTGTAACTTGTTCCCAGTACATTCTAAGTGGCTGCTGACTTTGTGAGGTCTCTAAAAGTGGGTTTTAGGAGCCCAACACAAAATACATGAGCCCCAATGCCTTCCTTCATACAAAACTGACACCCACTTTCCTTAAAAAATCGTGGCTCAAAATGGCATTTTTGGGCTGAGATAAGCACTTTGGTGACATTTTCCTGTAACTTGTTCCCAGTACATTCTAAGTGGCTGCTGACTTTGTGAGGTCTCTAAAAGTGGGTTTTAGGAGCCCAACACAAAATACATGAGCCCTAATGCCTTCCTTCAGACAGAACTGACACCCACTTTCTTTAAAAAATCGTGGTTCAAAATAGCATTTTTGGGCTGAGATAAGCACTTTGGTGACATTTTCCTGTAACTTGTTCCCAGTACATTTTAAGTGGCTGCTGACTTTGTGAGGTCTGTAAAATTGGGTTTTAGGAGCCCAACACAAAATACATGAGCCCTAATGCCTTCTTTCAGACAAAACTGACTTCCACTTTCTTAAAAAAATCTTGGGTCAAAATAGCATTATTAGACTGAGATAAGCACTTTGGTGACATTTTCCTGTAACTTGTTCCCAGTACATTCTAAGTGGCTGCTGACTTTGTGAGGTCTCTAAAAGTGGGTTTTAGGAGCCCAACACAAAATACATGAGCCCCAATGCCTTCCTTCATACAAAACTGACACCCACTTTCCTTAAAAAATCGTGGCTCAAAATGGCATTTTTGGGCTGAGATAAGCACTTTGGTGACATTTTCCTGTAACTTGTTCCCAGTACATTCTAAGTGGCTGCTGACTTTGTGAGGTCTCTAAAAGTGGGTTTTAGGAGCCCAACACAAAATACATGAGCCCTAATGCCTTCTTTCAGACAAAACTGACTTCCACTTTCTTAAAAAAATCTTGGGTCAAAATAGCATTATTAGACTGAGATAAGCACTTTGGTGACATTTTCCTGTAACTTGTTCCCAGTACATTCTAAGTGGCTGCTGACTTTGTGAGGTCTCTAAAAGTGGGTTTTAGGAGCCCAACACAAAATACATGAGCCCCAATGCCTTCCTTCATACAAAACTGACACCCACTTTCCTTAAAAAATCGTGGCTCAAAATGGCATTTTTGGGCTGAGATAAGCACTTTGGTGACATTTTCCTGTAACTTGTTCCCAGTACATTCTAAGTGGCTGCTGACTTTGTGAGGTCTCTAAAAGTGGGTTTTAGGAGCCCAACACAAAATACATGAGCCCTAATGCCTTCTTTCAGACAAAACTGACTTCCACTTTCTTAAAAAAATCTTGGGTCAAAATAGCATTATTAGACTGAGATAAGCACTTTGGTGACATTTTCCTGTAACTTGTTCCCAGTACATTCTAAGTGGCTGCTGACTTTGTGAGGTCTCTAAAAGTGGGTTTTAGGAGCCCAACACAAAATACATGAGCCCCAATGCCTTCCTTCATACAAAACTGACACCCACTTTCCTTAAAAAATCGTGGCTCAAAATGGCATTTTTGGGCTGAGATAAGCACTTTGGTGACATTTTCCTGTAACTTGTTCCCAGTACATTCTAAGTGGCTGCTGACTTTGTGAGGTCTCTAAAAGTGGGTTTTAGGAGCCCAACACAAAATACATGAGCCCTAATGCCTTCTTTCAGACAAAACTGACTTCCACTTTCTTAAAAAAATCTTGGGTCAAAATAGCATTATTAGACTGAGATAAGCACTTTGGTGACATTTTCCTGTAACTTGTTCCCAGTACATTCTAAGTGGCTGCTGACTTTGTGAGGTCTCTAAAAGTGGGTTTTAGGAGCCCAACACAAAATACATGAGCCCCAATGCCTTCCTTCATACAAAACTGACACCCACTTTCTTAAAAAAATCTTGGGTCAAAATAGCATTATTAGACTGAGATAAGCACTTTGGTGACATTTTCCTGTAACTTGTTCCCAGTACATTCTAAGTGGCTGCTGACTTTGTGAGGTCTCTAAAAGTGGGTTTTGGCCCAACACAAAATACATGAGCCCCAATGCCTTCCTTCATACAAAACTGACACCCACTTTCCTTAAAAAATCGTGGCTCAAAATGGCATTTTTGGGCTGAGATAAGCACTTTGGTGACATTTTCCTGTAACTTGTTCCCAGTACATTCTAAGTGGCTGCTGACTTTGTGAGGTCTCTAAAAGTGGGTTTTAGGAGCCCAACACAAAATACATGAGCCCTAATGCCTTCTTTCAGACAAAACTGACTTCCACTTTCTTAAAAAAATCTTGGGTCAAAATAGCATTATTAGACTGAGATAAGCACTTTGGTGACATTTTCCTGTAACTTGTTCCCAGTACATTCTAAGTGGCTGCTGACTTTGTGAGGTCTCTAAAAGTGGGTTTTAGGAGCCCAACACAAAATACATGAGCCCCAATGCCTTCCTTCATACAAAACTGACACCCACTTTCCTTAAAAAATCGTGGCTCAAAATGGCATTTTTGGGCTGAGATAAGCACTTTGGTGACATTTCCTGTAACTTGTTCCCAGTACATTCTAAGTGGCTGCTGACTTTGTGAGGTCTCTAAAAGTGGGTTTTAGGAGCCCAACACAAAATACATGAGCCCTAATGCCTTCTTTCAGACAAAACTGACTTCCACTTTCTTAAAAAAATCTTGGGTCAAAATAGCATTATTAGACTGAGATAAGCACTTTGGTGACATTTTCCTGTAACTTGTTCCCAGTACATTCTAAGTGGCTGCTGACTTTGTGAGGTCTCTAAAAGTGGGTTTTAGGAGCCCAACACAAAATACATGAGCCCCAATGCCTTCCTTCATACAAAACTGACACCCACTTTCTTAAAAAAATCTTGGGTCAAAATAGCATTATTAGACTGAGATAAGCACTTTGGTGACATTTTCCTGTAACTTGTTCCCAGTACATTCTAAGTGGCTGCTGACTATGTGAGGTCTCTAAAAGTGGGTTTTGGCCCAACACAAAATACATGAGCCCCAATGCCTTCCTTCATACAAAACTGACACCCACTTTCCTTAAAAAATCGTGGCTCAAAATGGCATTTTTGGGCTGAGATAAGCACTTTGGTGACATTTTCCTGTAACTTGTTCCCAGTACATTCTAAGTGGCTGCTGACTTTGTGAGGTCTCTAAAAGTGGGTTTTAGGAGCCCAACACAAAATACATGAGCCCTAATGCCTTCTTTCAGACAAAACTGACTTCCACTTTCTTAAAAAAATCTTGGGTCAAAATAGCATTATTAGACTGAGATAAGCACTTTGGTGACATTTTCCTGTAACTTGTTCCCAGTACATTCTAAGTGGCTGCTGACTTTGTGAGGTCTCTAAAAGTGGGTTTTAGGAGCCCAACACAAAATACATGAGCCCCAATGCCTTCCTTCATACAAAACTGACACCCACTTTCCTTAAAAAATCGTGGCTCAAAATGGCATTTTTGGGCTGAGATAAGCACTTTGGTGACATTTTCCTGTAACTTGTTCCCAGTACATTCTAAGTGGCTGCTGACTTTGTGAGGTCTCTAAAAGTGGGTTTTAGGAGCCCAACACAAAATACATGAGCCCCAATGCCTTCCTTCATACAAAACTGACACCCACTTTCCTTAAAAAATCGTGGCTCAAAATGGCATTTTTGGGCTGAGATAAGCACTTTGGTGACATTTTCCTGTAACTTGTTCCCAGTACATTCTAAGTGGCTGCTGACTTTGTGAGGTCTCTAAAAGTGGGTTTTAGGAGCCCAACACAAAATACATGAGCCCTAATGCCTTCTTTCAGACAAAACTGACTTCCACTTTCTTAAAAAAATCTTGGGTCAAAATAGCATTATTAGACTGAGATAAGCACTTTGGTGACATTTTCCTGTAACTTGTTCCCAGTACATTCTAAGTGGCTGCTGACTTTGTGAGGTCTCTAAAAGTGGGTTTTAGGAGCCCAACACAAAATACATGAGCCCCAATGCCTTCCTTCATACAAAACTGACACCCACTTTCCTTAAAAAATCGTGGCTCAAAATGGCATTTTTGGGCTGAGATAAGCACTTTGGTGACATTTTCCTGTAACTTGTTCCCAGTACATTCTAAGTGGCTGCTGACTTTGTGAGGTCTCTAAAAGTGGGTTTTAGGAGCCCAACACAAAATACATGAGCCCTAATGCCTTCTTTCAGACAAAACTGACTTCCACTTTCTTAAAAAAATCTTGGGTCAAAATAGCATTATTAGACTGAGATAAGCACTTTGGTGACATTTTCCTGTAACTTGTTCCCAGTACATTCTAAGTGGCTGCTGACTTTGTGAGGTCTCTAAAAGTGGGTTTTAGGAGCCCAACACAAAATACATGAGCCCCAATGCCTTCCTTCATACAAAACTGACACCCACTTTCTTAAAAAAATCTTGGGTCAAAATAGCATTATTAGACTGAGATAAGCACTTTGGTGACATTTTCCTGTAACTTGTTCCCAGTACATTCTAAGTGGCTGCTGACTATGTGAGGTCTCTAAAAGTGGGTTTTGGCCCAACACAAAATACATGAGCCCCAATGCCTTCCTTCATACAAAACTGACACCCACTTTCCTTAAAAAATCGTGGCTCAAAATGGCATTTTTGGGCTGAGATAAGCACTTTGGTGACATTTTCCTGTAACTTGTTCCCAGTACATTCTAAGTGGCTGCTGACTTTGTGAGGTCTCTAAAAGTGGGTTTTAGGAGCCCAACACAAAATACATGAGCCCCAATGCCTTCCTTCATACAAAACTGACACCCACTTTCCTTAAAAAATCGTGGCTCAAAATGGCATTTTTGGGCTGAGATAAGCACTTTGGTGACATTTTCCTGTAACTTGTTCCCAGTACATTCTAAGTGGCTGCTGACTTTGTGAGGTCTCTAAAAGTGGGTTTTAGGAGCCCAACACAAAATACATGAGCCCTAATGCCTTCTTTCAGACAAAACTGACTTCCACTTTCTTAAAAAAATCTTGGGTCAAAATAGCATTATTAGACTGAGATAAGCACTTTGGTGACATTTTCCTGTAACTTGTTCCCAGTACATTCTAAGTGGCTGCTGACTTTGTGAGGTCTCTAAAAGTGGGTTTTAGGAGCCCAACACAAAATACATGAGCCCCAATGCCTTCCTTCATACAAAACTGACACCCACTTTCCTTAAAAAATCGTGGCTCAAAATGGCATTTTTGGGCTGAGATAAGCACTTTGGTGACATTTTCCTGTAACTTGTTCCCAGTACATTCTAAGTGGCTGCTGACTTTGTGAGGTCTCTAAAAGTGGGTTTTAGGAGCCCAACACAAAATACATGAGCCCTAATGCCTTCTTTCAGACAAAACTGACTTCCACTTTCTTAAAAAAATCTTGGGTCAAAATAGCATTATTAGACTGAGATAAGCACTTTGGTGACATTTTCCTGTAACTTGTTCCCAGTACATTCTAAGTGGCTGCTGACTTTGTGAGGTCTCTAAAAGTGGGTTTTAGGAGCCCAACACAAAATACATGAGCCCTAATGCCTTCTTTCAGACAAAACTGACTTCCACTTTCTTAAAAAAATCTTGGGTCAAAATAGCATTATTAGACTGAGATAAGCACTTTGGTGACATTTTCCTGTAACTTGTTCCCAGTACATTCTAAGTGGCTGCTGACTTTGTGAGGTCTCTAAAAGTGGGTTTTAGGAGCCCAACACAAAATACATGAGCCCCAATGCCTTCCTTCATACAAAACTGACACCCACTTTCCTTAAAAAATCGTGGCTCAAAATGGCATTTTTGGGCTGAGATAAGCACTTTGGTGACATTTTCCTGTAACTTGTTCCCAGTACATTCTAAGTGGCTGCTGACTTTGTGAGGTCTCTAAAAGTGGGTTTTAGGAGCCCAACACAAAATACATGAGCCCTAATGCCTTCCTTCAGACAGAACTGACACCCACTTTCTTTAAAAAATCGTGGTTCAAAATAGCATTTTTGGGCTGAGATAAGCACTTTGGTGACATTTTCCTGTAACTTGTTCCCAGTACATTTTAAGTGGCTGCTGACTTTGTGAGGTCTGTAAAATTGGGTTTTAGGAGCCCAACACAAAATACATGAGCCCTAATGCCTTCTTTCAGACAAAACTGACTTCCACTTTCTTAAAAAAATCTTGGGTCAAAATAGCATTATTAGACTGAGATAAGCACTTTGGTGACATTTTCCTGTAACTTGTTCCCAGTACATTCTAAGTGGCTGCTGACTTTGTGAGGTCTCTAAAAGTGGGTTTTAGGAGCCCAACACAAAATACATGAGCCCCAATGCCTTCCTTCATACAAAACTGACACCCACTTTCCTTAAAAAATCGTGGCTCAAAATGGCATTTTTGGGCTGAGATAAGCACTTTGGTGACATTTTCCTGTAACTTGTTCCCAGTACATTCTAAGTGGCTGCTGACTTTGTGAGGTCTCTAAAAGTGGGTTTTAGGAGCCCAACACAAAATACATGAGCCCTAATGCCTTCTTTCAGACAAAACTGACTTCCACTTTCTTAAAAAAATCTTGGGTCAAAATAGCATTATTAGACTGAGATAAGCACTTTGGTGACATTTTCCTGTAACTTGTTCCCAGTACATTCTAAGTGGCTGCTGACTTTGTGAGGTCTCTAAAAGTGGGTTTTAGGAGCCCAACACAAAATACATGAGCCCCAATGCCTTCCTTCATACAAAACTGACACCCACTTTCCTTAAAAAATCGTGGCTCAAAATGGCATTTTTGGGCTGAGATAAGCACTTTGGTGACATTTTCCTGTAACTTGTTCCCAGTACATTCTAAGTGGCTGCTGACTTTGTGAGGTCTCTAAAAGTGGGTTTTAGGAGCCCAACACAAAATACATGAGCCCTAATGCCTTCTTTCAGACAAAACTGACTTCCACTTTCTTAAAAAAATCTTGGGTCAAAATAGCATTATTAGACTGAGATAAGCACTTTGGTGACATTTTCCTGTAACTTGTTCCCAGTACATTCTAAGTGGCTGCTGACTTTGTGAGGTCTCTAAAAGTGGGTTTTAGGAGCCCAACACAAAATACATGAGCCCCAATGCCTTCCTTCATACAAAACTGACACCCACTTTCCTTAAAAAATCGTGGCTCAAAATGGCATTTTTGGGCTGAGATAAGCACTTTGGTGACATTTTCCTGTAACTTGTTCCCAGTACATTCTAAGTGGCTGCTGACTTTGTGAGGTCTCTAAAAGTGGGTTTTAGGAGCCCAACACAAAATACATGAGCCCTAATGCCTTCTTTCAGACAAAACTGACTTCCACTTTCTTAAAAAAATCTTGGGTCAAAATAGCATTATTAGACTGAGATAAGCACTTTGGTGACATTTTCCTGTAACTTGTTCCCAGTACATTCTAAGTGGCTGCTGACTTTGTGAGGTCTCTAAAAGTGGGTTTTAGGAGCCCAACACAAAATACATGAGCCCTAATGCCTTCTTTCAGACAAAACTGACTTCCACTTTCTTAAAAAAATCTTGGGTCAAAATAGCATTATTAGACTGAGATAAGCACTTTGGTGACATTTTCCTGTAACTTGTTCCCAGTACATTCTAAGTGGCTGCTGACTTTGTGAGGTCTCTAAAAGTGGGTTTTAGGAGCCCAACACAAAATACATGAGCCCCAATGCCTTCCTTCATACAAAACTGACACCCACTTTCCTTAAAAAATCGTGGCTCAAAATGGCATTTTTGGGCTGAGATAAGCACTTTGGTGACATTTTCCTGTAACTTGTTCCCAGTACATTCTAAGTGGCTGCTGACTTTGTGAGGTCTCTAAAAGTGGGTTTTAGGAGCCCAACACAAAATACATGAGCCCTAATGCCTTCCTTCAGACAGAACTGACACCCACTTTCTTTAAAAAATCGTGGTTCAAAATAGCATTTTTGGGCTGAGATAAGCACTTTGGTGACATTTTCCTGTAACTTGTTCCCAGTACATTTTAAGTGGCTGCTGACTTTGTGAGGTCTGTAAAATTGGGTTTTAGGAGCCCAACACAAAATACATGAGCCCTAATGCCTTCTTTCAGACAAAACTGACTTCCACTTTCTTAAAAAAATCTTGGGTCAAAATAGCATTATTAGACTGAGATAAGCACTTTGGTGACATTTTCCTGTAACTTGTTCCCAGTACATTCTAAGTGGCTGCTGACTTTGTGAGGTCTCTAAAAGTGGGTTTTAGGAGCCCAACACAAAATACATGAGCCCCAATGCCTTCCTTCATACAAAACTGACACCCACTTTCCTTAAAAAATCGTGGCTCAAAATGGCATTTTTGGGCTGAGATAAGCACTTTGGTGACATTTTCCTGTAACTTGTTCCCAGTACATTCTAAGTGGCTGCTGACTTTGTGAGGTCTCTAAAAGTGGGTTTTAGGAGCCCAACACAAAATACATGAGCCCTAATGCCTTCTTTCAGACAAAACTGACTTCCACTTTCTTAAAAAAATCTTGGGTCAAAATAGCATTATTAGACTGAGATAAGCACTTTGGTGACATTTTCCTGTAACTTGTTCCCAGTACATTCTAAGTGGCTGCTGACTTTGTGAGGTCTCTAAAAGTGGGTTTTAGGAGCCCAACACAAAATACATGAGCCCCAATGCCTTCCTTCATACAAAACTGACACCCACTTTCCTTAAAAAATCGTGGCTCAAAATGGCATTTTTGGGCTGAGATAAGCACTTTGGTGACATTTTCCTGTAACTTGTTCCCAGTACATTCTAAGTGGCTGCTGACTTTGTGAGGTCTCTAAAAGTGGGTTTTAGGAGCCCAACACAAAATACATGAGCCCTAATGCCTTCTTTCAGACAAAACTGACTTCCACTTTCTTAAAAAAATCTTGGGTCAAAATAGCATTATTAGACTGAGATAAGCACTTTGGTGACATTTTCCTGTAACTTGTTCCCAGTACATTCTAAGTGGCTGCTGACTTTGTGAGGTCTCTAAAAGTGGGTTTTAGGAGCCCAACACAAAATACATGAGCCCCAATGCCTTCCTTCATACAAAACTGACACCCACTTTCCTTAAAAAATCGTGGCTCAAAATGGCATTTTTGGGCTGAGATAAGCACTTTGGTGACATTTTCCTGTAACTTGTTCCCAGTACATTCTAAGTGGCTGCTGACTTTG
The DNA here is from genome assembly GCF_963280865.1 of Gymnoscopelus braueri. Lineage (NCBI taxonomy): Eukaryota > Metazoa > Chordata > Actinopteri > Myctophiformes > Myctophidae > Gymnoscopelus > Gymnoscopelus braueri. Next base: position 51,305 of record NW_027660697.1, on the reverse strand, counting down.
TGAGGTCTCTAAAAGTGGGTTTTAGGAGCCCAACACAAAATACATGAGCCCTAATGCCTTCTTTCAGACAAAACTGACTTCCACTTTCTTAAAAAAATCTTGGGTCAAAATAGCATTATTAGACTGAGATAAGCACTTTGGTGACATTTTCCTGTAACTTGTTCCCAGTACATTCTAAGTGGCTGCTGACTTTGTGAGGTCTCTAAAAGTGGGTTTTAGGAGCCCAACACAAAATACATGAGCCCCAATGCCTTCCTTCATACAAAACTGACACCCACTTTCTTAAAAAAATCTTGGGTCAAAATAGCATTATTAGACTGAGATAAGCACTTTGGTGACATTTTCCTGTAACTTGTTCCCAGTACATTCTAAGTGGCTGCTGACTTTGTGAGGTCTCTAAAAGTGGGTTTTGGCCCAACACAAAATACATGAGCCCCAATGCCTTCCTTCATACAAAACTGACACCCACTTTCCTTAAAAAATCGTGGCTCAAAATGGCATTTTTGGGCTGAGATAAGCACTTTGGTGACATTTTCCTGTAACTTGTTCCCAGTACATTCTAAGTGGCTGCTGACTTTGTGAGGTCTCTAAAAGTGGGTTTTAGGAGCCCAACACAAAATACATGAGCCCTAATGCCTTCTTTCAGACAAAACTGACTTCCACTTTCTTAAAAAAATCTTGGGTCAAAATAGCATTATTAGACTGAGATAAGCACTTTGGTGACATTTTCCTGTAACTTGTTCCCAGTACATTCTAAGTGGCTGCTGACTTTGTGAGGTCTCTAAAAGTGGGTTTTAGGAGCCCAACACAAAATACATGAGCCCCAATGCCTTCCTTCATACAAAACTGACACCCACTTTCCTTAAAAAATCGTGGCTCAAAATGGCATTTTTGGGCTGAGATAAGCACTTTGGTGACATTTCCTGTAACTTGTTCCCAGTACATTCTAAGTGGCTGCTGACTTTGTGAGGTCTCTAAAAGTGGGTTTTAGGAGCCCAACACAAAATACATGAGCCCCAATGCCTTCCTTCATACAAAACTGACACCCACTTTCCTTAAAAAATCGTGGCTCAAAATGGCATTTTTGGGCTGAGATAAGCACTTTGGTGACATTTTCCTGTAACTTGTTCCCAGTACATTCTAAGTGGCTGCTGACTTTGTGAGGTCTCTAAAAGTGGGTTTTAGGAGCCCAACACAAAATACATGAGCCCTAATGCCTTCTTTCAGACAAAACTGACTTCCACTTTCTTAAAAAAATCTTGGGTCAAAATAGCATTATTAGACTGAGATAAGCACTTTGGTGACATTTTCCTGTAACTTGTTCCCAGTACATTCTAAGTGGCTGCTGACTTTGTGAGGTCTCTAAAAGTGGGTTTTAGGAGCCCAACACAAAATACATGAGCCCCAATGCCTTCCTTCATACAAAACTGACACCCACTTTCCTTAAAAAATCGTGGCTCAAAATGGCATTTTTGGGCTGAGATAAGCACTTTGGTGACATTTTCCTGTAACTTGTTCCCAGTACATTCTAAGTGGCTGCTGACTTTGTGAGGTCTCTAAAAGTGGGTTTTAGGAGCCCAACACAAAATACATGAGCCCTAATGCCTTCTTTCAGACAAAACTGACTTCCACTTTCTTAAAAAAATCTTGGGTCAAAATAGCATTATTAGACTGAGATAAGCACTTTGGTGACATTTTCCTGTAACTTGTTCCCAGTACATTCTAAGTGGCTGCTGACTTTGTGAGGTCTCTAAAAGTGGGTTTTAGGAGCCCAACACAAAATACATGAGCCCCAATGCCTTCCTTCATACAAAACTGACACCCACTTTCCTTAAAAAATCGTGGCTCAAAATGGCATTTTTGGGCTGAGATAAGCACTTTGGTGACATTTTCCTGTAACTTGTTCCCAGTACATTCTAAGTGGCTGCTGACTTTGTGAGGTCTCTAAAAGTGGGTTTTAGGAGCCCAACACAAAATACATGAGCCCTAATGCCTTCTTTCAGACAAAACTGACTTCCACTTTCTTAAAAAAATCTTGGGTCAAAATAGCATTATTAGACTGAGATAAGCACTTTGGTGACATTTTCCTGTAACTTGTTCCCAGTACATTCTAAGTGGCTGCTGACTTTGTGAGGTCTCTAAAAGTGGGTTTTAGGAGCCCAACACAAAATACATGAGCCCCAATGCCTTCCTTCATACAAAACTGACACCCACTTTCCTTAAAAAATCGTGGCTCAAAATGGCATTTTTGGGCTGAGATAAGCACTTTGGTGACATTTTCCTGTAACTTGTTCCCAGTACATTCTAAGTGGCTGCTGACTTTGTGAGGTCTCTAAAAGTGGGTTTTAGGAGCCCAACACAAAATACATGAGCCCTAATGCCTTCTTTCAGACAAAACTGACTTCCACTTTCTTAAAAAAATCTTGGGTCAAAATAGCATTATTAGACTGAGATAAGCACTTTGGTGACATTTTCCTGTAACTTGTTCCCAGTACATTCTAAGTGGCTGCTGACTTTGTGAGGTCTCTAAAAGTGGGTTTTAGGAGCCCAACACAAAATACATGAGCCCCAATGCCTTCCTTCATACAAAACTGACACCCACTTTCCTTAAAAAATCGTGGCTCAAAATGGCATTTTTGGGCTGAGATAAGCACTTTGGTGACATTTTCCTGTAACTTGTTCCCAGTACATTCTAAGTGGCTGCTGACTTTGTGAGGTCTCTAAAAGTGGGTTTTAGGAGCCCAACACAAAATACATGAGCCCTAATGCCTTCCTTCAGACAGAACTGACACCCACTTTCTTTAAAAAATCGTGGTTCAAAATAGCATTTTTGGGCTGAGATAAGCACTTTGGTGACATTTTCCTGTAACTTGTTCCCAGTACATTTTAAGTGGCTGCTGACTTTGTGAGGTCTGTAAAATTGGGTTTTAGGAGCCCAACACAAAATACATGAGCCCTAATGCCTTCTTTCAGACAAAACTGACTTCCACTTTCTTAAAAAAATCTAGGTCAAAATAGCATTATTAGACTGAGATAAGCACTTTGGTGACATTTTCCTGTAACTTGTTCCCAGTACATTCTAAGTGGCTGCTGACTTTGTGAGGTCTCTAAAAGTGGGTTTTAGGAGCCCAACACAAAATACATGAGCCCCAATGCCTTCCTTCATACAAAACTGACACCCACTTTCCTTAAAAAATCGTGGCTCAAAATGGCATTTTTGGGCTGAGATAAGCACTTTGGTGACATTTTCCTGTAACTTGTTCCCAGTACATTCTAAGTGGCTGCTGACTTTGTGAGGTCTCTAAAAGTGGGTTTTAGGAGCCCAACACAAAATACATGAGCCCTAATGCCTTCTTTCAGACAAAACTGACTTCCACTTTCTTAAAAAAATCTTGGGTCAAAATAGCATTATTAGACTGAGATAAGCACTTTGGTGACATTTTCCTGTAACTTGTTCCCAGTACATTCTAAGTGGCTGCTGACTTTGTGAGGTCTCTAAAAGTGGGTTTTAGGAGCCCAACACAAAATACATGAGCCCCAATGCCTTCCTTCATACAAAACTGACACCCACTTTCCTTAAAAAATCGTGGCTCAAAATGGCATTTTTGGGCTGAGATAAGCACTTTGGTGACATTTTCCTGTAACTTGTTCCCAGTACATTCTAAGTGGCTGCTGACTTTGTGAGGTCTCTAAAAGTGGGTTTTAGGAGCCCAACACAAAATACATGAGCCCTAATGCCTTCTTTCAGACAAAACTGACTTCCACTTTCTTAAAAAAATCTTGGGTCAAAATAGCATTATTAGACTGAGATAAGCACTTTGGTGACATTTTCCTGTAACTTGTTCCCAGTACATTCTAAGTGGCTGCTGACTTTGTGAGGTCTCTAAAAGTGGGTTTTAGGAGCCCAACACAAAATACATGAGCCCCAATGCCTTCCTTCATACAAAACTGACACCCACTTTCCTTAAAAAATCGTGGCTCAAAATGGCATTTTTGGGCTGAGATAAGCACTTTGGTGACATTTTCCTGTAACTTGTTCCCAGTACATTCTAAGTGGCTGCTGACTTTGTGAGGTCTCTAAAAGTGGGTTTTAGGAGCCCAACACAAAATACATGAGCCCTAATGCCTTCTTTCAGACAAAACTGACTTCCACTTTCTTAAAAAAATCTTGGGTCAAAATAGCATTATTAGACTGAGATAAGCACTTTGGTGACATTTTCCTGTAATTTGTTCCCAGTACATTCTAAGTGGCTGCTGACTTTGTGAGGTCTCTAAAAGTGGGTTTTAGGAGCCCAACACAAAATACATGAGCCCCAATGCCTTCCTTCATACAAAACTGACACCCACTTTCCTTAAAAAATCGTGGCTCAAAATGGCATTTTTGGGCTGAGATAAGCACTTTGGTGACATTTTCCTGTAACTTGTTCCCAGTACATTCTAAGTGGCTGCTGACTTTGTGAGGTCTCTAAAAGTGGGTTTTAGGAGCCCAACACAAAATACATGAGCCCTAATGCCTTCTTTCAGACAAAACTGACTTCCACTTTCTTAAAAAAATCTTGGGTCAAAATAGCATTATTAGACTGAGATAAGCACTTTGGTGACATTTTCCTGTAACTTGTTCCCAGTACATTCTAAGTGGCTGCTGACTTTGTGAGGTCTCTAAAAGTGGGTTTTAGGAGCCCAACACAAAATACATGAGCCCCAATGCCTTCCTTCATACAAAACTGACACCCACTTTCCTTAAAAAATCGTGGCTCAAAATGGCATTTTTGGGCTGAGATAAGCACTTTGGTGACATTTTCCTGTAACTTGTTCCCAGTACATTCTAAGTGGCTGCTGACTTTGTGAGGTCTCTAAAAGTGGGTTTTAGGAGCCCAACACAAAATACATGAGCCCTAATGCCTTCTTTCAGACAAAACTGACTTCCACTTTCTTAAAAAAATCTTGGGTCAAAATAGCATTATTAGACTGAGATAAGCACTTTGGTGACATTTTCCTGTAACTTGTTCCCAGTACATTCTAAGTGGCTGCTGACTTTGTGAGGTCTCTAAAAGTGGGTTTTAGGAGCCCAACACAAAATACATGAGCCCCAATGCCTTCCTTCATACAAAACTGACACCCACTTTCCTTAAAAAATCGTGGCTCAAAATGGCATTTTTGGGCTGAGATAAGCACTTTGGTGACATTTTCCTGTAACTTGTTCCCAGTACATTCTAAGTGGCTGCTGACTTTGTGAGGTCTCTAAAAGTGGGTTTTAGGAGCCCAACACAAAATACATGAGCCCTAATGCCTTCTTTCAGACAAAACTGACTTCCACTTTCTTAAAAAAATCTTGGGTCAAAATAGCATTATTAGACTGAGATAAGCACTTTGGTGACATTTTCCTGTAACTTGTTCCCAGTACATTCTAAGTGGCTGCTGACTTTGTGAGGTCTCTAAAAGTGGGTTTTAGGAGCCCAACACAAAATACATGAGCCCCAATGCCTTCCTTCATACAAAACTGACACCCACTTTCCTTAAAAAATCGTGGCTCAAAATGGCATTTTTGGGCTGAGATAAGCACTTTGGTGACATTTTCCTGTAACTTGTTCCCAGTACATTCTAAGTGGCTGCTGACTTTGTGAGGTCTCTAAAAGTGGGTTTTAGGAGCCCAACACAAAATACATGAGCCCCAATGCCTTCCTTCATACAAAACTGACACCCACTTTCCTTAAAAAATCGTGGCTCAAAATGGCATTTTTGGGCTGAGATAAGCACTTTGGTGACATTTTCCTGTAACTTGTTCCCAGTACATTCTAAGTGGCTGCTGACTTTGTGAGGTCTCTAAAAGTGGGTTTTAGGAGCCCAACACAAAATACATGAGCCCTAATGCCTTCCTTCAGACAGAACTGACACCCACTTTCTTTAAAAAATCGTGGTTCAAAATAGCATTTTTGGGCTGAGATAAGCACTTTGGTGACATTTTCCTGTAACTTGTTCCCAGTACATTTTAAGTGGCTGCTGACTTTGTGAGGTCTGTAAAATTGGGTTTTAGGAGCCCAACACAAAATACATGAGCCCTAATGCCTTCTTTCAGACAAAACTGACTTCCACTTTCTTAAAAAAATCTTGGGTCAAAATAGCATTATTAGACTGAGATAAGCACTTTGGTGACATTTTCCTGTAACTTGTTCCCAGTACATTCTAAGTGGCTGCTGACTTTGTGAGGTCTCTAAAAGTGGGTTTTAGGAGCCCAACACAAAATACATGAGCCCCAATGCCTTCCTTCATACAAAACTGACACCCACTTTCCTTAAAAAATCGTGGCTCAAAATGGCATTTTTGGGCTGAGATAAGCACTTTGGTGACATTTTCCTGTAACTTGTTCCCAGTACATTCTAAGTGGCTGCTGACTTTGTGAGGTCTCTAAAAGTGGGTTTTAGGAGCCCAACACAAAATACATGAGCCCCAATGCCTTCCTTCATACAAAACTGACACCCACTTTCCTTAAAAAATCGTGGCTCAAAATGGCATTTTTGGGCTGAGATAAGCACTTTGGTGACATTTTCCTGTAACTTGTTCCCAGTACATTCTAAGTGGCTGCTGACTTTGTGAGGTCTCTAAAAGTGGGTTTTAGGAGCCCAACACAAAATACATGAGCCCTAATGCCTTCTTTCAGACAAAACTGACTTCCACTTTCTTAAAAAAATCTTGGGTCAAAATAGCATTATTAGACTGAGATAAGCACTTTGGTGACATTTTCCTGTAACTTGTTCCCAGTACATTCTAAGTGGCTGCTGACTTTGTGAGGTCTCTAAAAGTGGGTTTTAGGAGCCCAACACAAAATACATGAGCCCCAATGCCTTCCTTCATACAAAACTGACACCCACTTTCCTTAAAAAATCGTGGCTCAAAATGGCATTTTTGGGCTGAGATAAGCACTTTGGTGACATTTTCCTGTAACTTGTTCCCAGTACATTCTAAGTGGCTGCTGACTTTGTGAGGTCTCTAAAAGTGGGTTTTAGGAGCCCAACACAAAATACATGAGCCCTAATGCCTTCTTTCAGACAAAACTGACTTCCACTTTCTTAAAAAAATCTTGGGTCAAAATAGCATTATTAGACTGAGATAAGCACTTTGGTGACATTTTCCTGTAACTTGTTCCCAGTACATTCTAAGTGGCTGCTGACTTTGTGAGGTCTCTAAAAGTGGGTTTTAGGAGCCCAACACAAAATACATGAGCCCCAATGCCTTCCTTCATACAAAACTGACACCCACTTTCCTTAAAAAATCGTGGCTCAAAATGGCATTTTTGGGCTGAGATAAGCACTTTGGTGACATTTTCCTGTAACTTGTTCCCAGTACATTCTAAGTGGCTGCTGACTTTGTGAGGTCTCTAAAAGTGGGTTTTAGGAGCCCAACACAAAATACATGAGCCCTAATGCCTTCTTTCAGACAAAACTGACTTCCACTTTCTTAAAAAAATCTTGGGTCAAAATAGCATTATTAGACTGAGATAAGCACTTTGGTGACATTTTCCTGTAACTTGTTCCCAGTACATTCTAAGTGGCTGCTGACTTTGTGAGGTCTCTAAAAGTGGGTTTTAGGAGCCCAACACAAAATACATGAGCCCCAATGCCTTCCTTCATACAAAACTGACACCCACTTTCCTTAAAAAATCGTGGCTCAAAATGGCATTTTTGGGCTGAGATAAGCACTTTGGTGACATTTTCCTGTAACTTGTTCCCAGTACATTCTAAGTGGCTGCTGACTTTGTGAGGTCTCTAAAAGTGGGTTTTAGGAGCCCAACACAAAATACATGAGCCCTAATGCCTTCTTTCAGACAAAACTGACTTCCACTTTCTTAAAAAAATCTTGGGTCAAAATAGCATTATTAGACTGAGATAAGCACTTTGGTGACATTTTCCTGTAACTTGTTCCCAGTACATTCTAAGTGGCTGCTGACTTTGTGAGGTCTCTAAAAGTGGGTTTTAGGAGCCCAACACAAAATACATGAGCCCCAATGCCTTCCTTCATACAAAACTGACACCCACTTTCCTTAAAAAATCGTGGCTCAAAATGGCATTTTTGGGCTGAGATAAGCACTTTGGTGACATTTTCCTGTAACTTGTTCCCAGTACATTCTAAGTGGCTGCTGACTTTGTGAGGTCTCTAAAAGTGGGTTTTAGGAGCCCAACACAAAATACATGAGCCCTAATGCCTTCTTTCAGACAAAACTGACTTCCACTTTCTTAAAAAAATCTTGGGTCAAAATAGCATTATTAGACTGAGATAAGCACTTTGGTGACATTTTCCTGTAACTTGTTCCCAGTACATTCTAAGTGGCTGCTGACTTTGTGAGGTCTCTAAAAGTGGGTTTTAGGAGCCCAACACAAAATACATGAGCCCCAATGCCTTCCTTCATACAAAACTGACACCCACTTTCCTTAAAAAATCGTGGCTCAAAATGGCATTTTTGGGCTGAGATAAGCACTTTGGTGACATTTTCCTGTAACTTGTTCCCAGTACATTCTAAGTGGCTGCTGACTTTGTGAGGTCTCTAAAAGTGGGTTTTAGGAGCCCAACACAAAATACATGAGCCCTAATGCCTTCTTTCAGACAAAACTGACTTCCACTTTCTTAAAAAAATCTTGGGTCAAAATAGCATTATTAGACTGAGATAAGCACTTTGGTGACATTTTCCTGTAACTTGTTCCCAGTACATTCTAAGTGGCTGCTGACTTTGTGAGGTCTCTAAAAGTGGGTTTTAGGAGCCCAACACAAAATACATGAGCCCCAATGCCTTCCTTCATACAAAACTGACACCCACTTTCCTTAAAAAATCGTGGCTCAAAATGGCATTTTTGGGCTGAGATAAGCACTTTGGTGACATTTTCCTGTAACTTGTTCCCAGTACATTCTAAGTGGCTGCTGACTTTGTGAGGTCTCTAAAAGTGGGTTTTAGGAGCCCAACACAAAATACATGAGCCCCAATGCCTTCCTTCATACAAAACTGACACCCACTTTCCTTAAAAAATCGTGGCTCAAAATGGCATTTTTGGGCTGAGATAAGCACTTTGGTGACATTTTCCTGTAACTTGTTCCCAGTACATTCTAAGTGGCTGCTGACTTTGTGAGGTCTCTAAAAGTGGGTTTTAGGAGCCCAACACAAAATACATGAGCCCTAATGCCTTCCTTCAGACAGAACTGACACCCACTTTCTTTAAAAAATCGTGGTTCAAAATAGCATTTTTGGGCTGAGATAAGCACTTTGGTGACATTTTCCTGTAACTTGTTCCCAGTACATTTTAAGTGGCTGCTGACTTTGTGAGGTCTGTAAAATTGGGTTTTAGGAGCCCAACACAAAATACATGAGCCCTAATGCCTTCTTTCAGACAAAACTGACTTCCACTTTCTTAAAAAAATCTTGGGTCAAAATAGCATTATTAGACTGAGATAAGCACTTTGGTGACATTTTCCTGTAACTTGTTCCCAGTACATTCTAAGTGGCTGCTGACTTTGTGAGGTCTCTAAAAGTGGGTTTTAGGAGCCCAACACAAAATACATGAGCCCCAATGCCTTCCTTCATACAAAACTGACACCCACTTTCCTTAAAAAATCGTGGCTCAAAATGGCATTTTTGGGCTGAGATAAGCACTTTGGTGACATTTTCCTGTAACTTGTTCCCAGTACATTCTAAGTGGCTGCTGACTTTGTGAGGTCTCTAAAAGTGGGTTTTAGGAGCCCAACACAAAATACATGAGCCCCAATGCCTTCCTTCATACAAAACTGACACCCACTTTCCTTAAAAAATCGTGGCTCAAAATGGCATTTTTGGGCTGAGATAAGCACTTTGGTGACATTTTCCTGTAACTTGTTCCCAGTACATTCTAAGTGGCTGCTGACTTTGTGAGGTCTCTAAAAGTGGGTTTTAGGAGCCCAACACAAAATACATGAGCCCTAATGCCTTCTTTCAGACAAAACTGACTTCCACTTTCTTAAAAAAATCTTGGGTCAAAATAGCATTATTAGACTGAGATAAGCACTTTGGTGACATTTTCCTGTAACTTGTTCCCAGTACATTCTAAGTGGCTGCTGACTTTGTGAGGTCTCTAAAAGTGGGTTTTAGGAGCCCAACACAAAATACATGAGCCCCAATGCCTTCCTTCATACAAAACTGACACCCACTTTCCTTAAAAAATCGTGGCTCAAAATGGCATTTTTGGGCTGAGATAAGCACTTTGGTGACATTTTCCTGTAACTTGTTCCCAGTACATTTTAAGTGGCTGCTGACTTTGTGAGGTCTGTAAAATTGGGTTTTAGGAGCCCAACACAAAATACATGAGCCCTAATGCCTTCTTTCAGACAAAACTGACTTCCACTTTCTTAAAAAAATCTAGGTCAAAATAGCATTATTAGACTGAGATAAGCACTTTGGTGACATTTTCCTGTAACTTGTTCCCAGTACATTCTAAGTGGCTGCTGACTTTGTGAGGTCTCTAAAAGTGGGTTTTAGGAGCCCAACACAAAATACATGAGCCCCAATGCCTTCCTTCATACAAAACTGACACCCACTTTCCTTAAAAAATCGTGGCTCAAAATGGCATTTTTGGGCTGAGATAAGCACTTTGGTGACATTTTCCTGTAACTTGTTCCCAGTACATTCTAAGTGGCTGCTGACTTTGTGAGGTCTCTAAAAGTGGGTTTTAGGAGCCCAACACAAAATACATGAGCCCTAATGCCTTCTTTCAGACAAAACTGACTTCCACTTTCTTAAAAAAATCTTGGGTCAAAATAGCATTATTAGACTGAGATAAGCACTTTGGTGACATTTTCCTGTAACTTGTTCCCAGTACATTCTAAGTGGCTGCTGACTTTGTGAGGTCTCTAAAAGTGGGTTTTAGGAGCCCAACACAAAATACATGAGCCCCAATGCCTTCCTTCATACAAAACTGACACCCACTTTCCTTAAAAAATCGTGGCTCAAAATGGCATTTTTGGGCTGAGATAAGCACTTTGGTGACATTTTCCTGTAACTTGTTCCCAGTACATTCTAAGTGGCTGCTGACTTTGTGAGGTCTCTAAAAGTGGGTTTTAGGAGCCCAACACAAAATACATGAGCCCTAATGCCTTCTTTCAGACAAAACTGACTTCCACTTTCTTAAAAAAATCTTGGGTCAAAATAGCATTATTAGACTGAGATAAGCACTTTGGTGACATTTTCCTGTAACTTGTTCCCAGTACATTCTAAGTGGCTGCTGACTTTGTGAGGTCTCTAAAAGTGGGTTTTAGGAGCCCAACACAAAATACATGAGCCCCAATGCCTTCCTTCATACAAAACTGACACCCACTTTCCTTAAAAAATCGTGGCTCAAAATGGCATTTTTGGGCTGAGATAAGCACTTTGGTGACATTTTCCTGTAACTTGTTCCCAGTACATTCTAAGTGGCTGCTGACTTTGTGAGGTCTCTAAAAGTGGGTTTTAGGAGCCCAACACAAAATACATGAGCCCTAATGCCTTCTTTCAGACAAAACTGACTTCCACTTTCTTAAAAAAATCTTGGGTCAAAATAGCATTATTAGACTGAGATAAGCACTTTGGTGACATTTTCCTGTAACTTGTTCCCAGTACATTCTAAGTGGCTGCTGACTTTGTGAGGTCTCTAAAAGTGGGTTTTAGGAGCCCAACACAAAATACATGAGCCCCAATGCCTTCCTTCATACAAAACTGACACCCACTTTCCTTAAAAAATCGTGGCTCAAAATGGCATTTTTGGGCTGAGATAAGCACTTTGGTGACATTTTCCTGTAACTTGTTCCCAGTACATTCTAAGTGGCTGCTGACTTTGTGAGGTCTCTAAAAGTGGGTTTTAGGAGCCCAACACAAAATACATGAGCCCCAATGCCTTCCTTCATACAAAACTGACACCCACTTTCCTTAAAAAATCGTGGCTCAAAATGGCATTTTTGGGCTGAGATAAGCACTTTGGTGACATTTTCCTGTAACTTGTTCCCAGTACATTCTAAGTGGCTGCTGACTTTGTGAGGTCTCTAAAAGTGGGTTTTAGGAGCCCAACACAAAATACATGAGCCCTAATGCCTTCCTTCAGACAGAACTGACACCCACTTTCTTTAAAAAATCGTGGTTCAAAATAGCATTTTTGGGCTGAGATAAGCACTTTGGTGACATTTTCCTGTAACTTGTTCCCAGTACATTTTAAGTGGCTGCTGACTTTGTGAGGTCTGTAAAATTGGGTTTTAGGAGCCCAACACAAAATACATGAGCCCTAATGCCTTCTTTCAGACAAAACTGACTTCCACTTTCTTAAAAAAATCTTGGGTCAAAATAGCATTATTAGACTGAGATAAGCACTTTGGTGACATTTTCCTGTAACTTGTTCCCAGTACATTCTAAGTGGCTGCTGACTTTGTGAGGTCTCTAAAAGTGGGTTTTAGGAGCCCAACACAAAATACATGAGCCCCAATGCCTTCCTTCATACAAAACTGACACCCACTTTCCTTAAAAAATCGTGGCTCAAAATGGCATTTTTGGGCTGAGATAAGCACTTTGGTGACATTTTCCTGTAACTTGTTCCCAGTACATTCTAAGTGGCTGCTGACTTTGTGAGGTCTCTAAAAGTGGGTTTTAGGAGCCCAACACAAAATACATGAGCCCCAATGCCTTCCTTCATACAAAACTGACACCCACTTTCCTTAAAAAATCGTGGCTCAAAATGGCATTTTTGGGCTGAGATAAGCACTTTGGTGACATTTTCCTGTAACTTGTTCCCAGTACATTCTAAGTGGCTGCTGACTTTGTGAGGTCTCTAAAAGTGGGTTTTAGGAGCCCAACACAAAATACATGAGCCCTAATGCCTTCTTTCAGACAAAACTGACTTCCACTTTCTTAAAAAAATCTTGGGTCAAAATAGCATTATTAGACTGAGATAAGCACTTTGGTGACATTTTCCTGTAACTTGTTCCCAGTACATTCTAAGTGGCTGCTGACTTTGTGAGGTCTCTAAAAGTGGGTTTTAGGAGCCCAACACAAAATACATGAGCCCCAATGCCTTCCTTCATACAAAACTGACACCCACTTTCCTTAAAAAATCGTGGCTCAAAATGGCATTTTTGGGCTGAGATAAGCACTTTGGTGACATTTTCCTGTAACTTGTTCCCAGTACATTTTAAGTGGCTGCTGACTTTGTGAGGTCTGTAAAATTGGGTTTTAGGAGCCCAACACAAAATACATGAGCCCTAATGCCTTCTTTCAGACAAAACTGACTTCCACTTTCTTAAAAAAATCTAGGTCAAAATAGCATTATTAGACTGAGATAAGCACTTTGGTGACATTTTCCTGTAACTTGTTCCCAGTACATTCTAAGTGGCTGCTGACTTTGTGAGGTCTCTAAAAGTGGGTTTTAGGAGCCCAACACAAAATACATGAGCCCCAATGCCTTCCTTCATACAAAACTGACACCCACTTTCCTTAAAAAATCGTGGCTCAAAATGGCATTTTTGGGCTGAGATAAGCACTTTGGTGACATTTTCCTGTAACTTGTTCCCAGTACATTCTAAGTGGCTGCTGACTTTGTGAGGTCTCTAAAAGTGGGTTTTAGGAGCCCAACACAAAATACATGAGCCCTAATGCCTTCTTTCAGACAAAACTGACTTCCACTTTCTTAAAAAAATCTTGGGTCAAAATAGCATTATTAGACTGAGATAAGCACTTTGGTGACATTTTCCTGTAACTTGTTCCCAGTACATTCTAAGTGGCTGCTGACTTTGTGCGGTCTCTAAAAGTGGGTTTTAGGAGCCCAACACAAAATACATGAGCCCCAATGCCTTCCTTCATACAAAACTGACACCCACTTTCCTTAAAAAATCGTGGCTCAAAATGGCATTTTTGGGCTGAGATAAGCACTTTGGTGACATTTTCCTGTAACTTGTTCCCAGTACATTTTAAGTGGCTGCTGACTTTGTGAGGTCTGTAAAATTGGGTTTTAGGAGCCCAACACAAAATACATGAGCCCTAATGCCTTCTTTCAGACAAAACTGACTTCCACTTTCTTAAAAAAATCTTGGGTCAAAATAGCATTATTAGACTGAGATAAGCACTTTGGTGACATTTTCCTGTAACTTGTTCCCAGTACATTCTAAGTGGCTGCTGACTTTGTGAGGTCTCTAAAAGTGGGTTTTAGGAGCCCAACACAAAATACATGAGCCCCAATGCCTTCCTTCATACAAAACTGACACCCACTTTCCTTAAAAAATCGTGGCTCAAAATGGCATTTTTGGGCTGAGATAAGCACTTTGGTGACATTTTCCTGTAACTTGTTCCCAGTACATTCTAAGTGGCTGCTGACTTTGTGAGGTCTCTAAAAGTGGGTTTTAGGAGCCCAACACAAAATACATGAGCCCTAATGCCTTCTTTCAGACAAAACTGACTTCCACTTTCTTAAAAAAATCTTGGGTCAAAATAGCATTATTAGACTGAGATAAGCACTTTGGTGACATTTTCCTGTAACTTGTTCCCAGTACATTCTAAGTGGCTGCTGACTTTGTGAGGTCTCTAAAAGTGGGTTTTAGGAGCCCAACACAAAATACATGAGCCCCAATGCCTTCCTTCATACAAAACTGACACCCACTTTCCTTAAAAAATCGTGGCTCAAAATGGCATTTTTGGGCTGAGATAAGCACTTTGGTGACATTTTCCTGTAACTTGTTCCCAGTACATTCTAAGTGGCTGCTGACTTTGTGAGGTCTCTAAAAGTGGGTTTTAGGAGCCCAACACAAAATACATGAGCCCCAATGCCTTCCTTCATACAAAACTGACACCCACTTTCCTTAAAAAATCGTGGCTCAAAATGGCATTTTTGGGCTGAGATAAGCACTTTGGTGACATTTTCCTGTAACTTGTTCCCAGTACATTCTAAGTGGCTGCTGACTTTGTGAGGTCTCTAAAAGTGGGTTTTAGGAGCCCAACACAAAATACATGAGCCCTAATGCCTTCCTTCAGACAGAACTGACACCCACTTTCTTTAAAAAATCGTGGTTCAAAATAGCATTTTTGGGCTGAGATAAGCACTTTGGTGACATTTTCCTGTAACTTGTTCCCAGTACATTTTAAGTGGCTGCTGACTTTGTGAGGTCTGTAAAATTGGGTTTTAGGAGCCCAACACAAAATACATGAGCCCTAATGCCTTCTTTCAGACAAAACTGACTTCCACTTTCTTAAAAAAATCTTGGGTCAAAATAGCATTATTAGACTGAGATAAGCACTTTGGTGACATTTTCCTGTAACTTGTTCCCAGTACATTCTAAGTGGCTGCTGACTTTGTGAGGTCTCTAAAAGTGGGTTTTAGGAGCCCAACACAAAATACATGAGCCCCAATGCCTTCCTTCATACAAAACTGACACCCACTTTCCTTAAAAAATCGTGGCTCAAAATGGCATTTTTGGGCTGAGATAAGCACTTTGGTGACATTTTCCTGTAACTTGTTCCCAGTACATTCTAAGTGGCTGCTGACTTTGTGAGGTCTCTAAAAGTGGGTTTTAGGAGCCCAACACAAAATACATGAGCCCCAATGCCTTCCTTCATACAAAACTGACACCCACTTTCCTTAAAAAATCGTGGCTCAAAATGGCATTTTTGGGCTGAGATAAGCACTTTGGTGACATTTTCCTGTAACTTGTTCCCAGTACATTCTAAGTGGCTGCTGACTTTGTGAGGTCTCTAAAAGTGGGTTTTAGGAGCCCAACACAAAATACATGAGCCCTAATGCCTTCTTTCAGACAAAACTGACTTCCACTTTCTTAAAAAAATCTTGGGTCAAAATAGCATTATTAGACTGAGATAAGCACTTTGGTGACATTTTCCTGTAACTTGTTCCCAGTACATTCTAAGTGGCTGCTGACTTTGTGAGGTCTCTAAAAGTGGGTTTTAGGAGCCCAACACAAAATACATGAGCCCCAATGCCTTCCTTCATACAAAACTGACACCCACTTTCCTTAAAAAATCGTGGCTCAAAATGGCATTTTTGGGCTGAGATAAGCACTTTGGTGACATTTTCCTGTAACTTGTTCCCAGTACATTTTAAGTGGCTGCTGACTTTGTGAGGTCTGTAAAATTGGGTTTTAGGAGCCCAACACAAAATACATGAGCCCTAATGCCTTCTTTCAGACAAAACTGACTTCCACTTTCTTAAAAAAATCTAGGTCAAAATAGCATTATTAGACTGAGATAAGCACTTTGGTGACATTTTCCTGTAACTTGTTCCCAGTACATTCTAAGTGGCTGCTGACTTTGTGAGGTCTCTAAAAGTGGGTTTTAGGAGCCCAACACAAAATACATGAGCCCCAATGCCTTCCTTCATACAAAACTGACACCCACTTTCCTTAAAAAATCGTGGCTCAAAATGGCATTTTTGGGCTGAGATAAGCACTTTGGTGACATTTTCCTGTAACTTGTTCCCAGTACATTCTAAGTGGCTGCTGACTTTGTGAGGTCTCTAAAAGTGGGTTTTAGGAGCCCAACACAAAATACATGAGCCCTAATGCCTTCTTTCAGACAAAACTGACTTCCACTTTCTTAAAAAAATCTTGGGTCAAAATAGCATTATTAGACTGAGATAAGCACTTTGGTGACATTTTCCTGTAACTTGTTCCCAGTACATTCTAAGTGGCTGCTGACTTTGTGAGGTCTCTAAAAGTGGGTTTTAGGAGCCCAACACAAAATACATGAGCCCCAATGCCTTCCTTCATACAAAACTGACACCCACTTTCCTTAAAAAATCGTGGCTCAAAATGGCATTTTTGGGCTGAGATAAGCACTTTGGTGACATTTTCCTGTAACTTGTTCCCAGTACATTCTAAGTGGCTGCTGACTTTGTGAGGTCTCTAAAAGTGGGTTTTAGGAGCCCAACACAAAATACATGAGCCCTAATGCCTTCTTTCAGACAAAACTGACTTCCACTTTCTTAAAAAAATCTTGGGTCAAAATAGCATTATTAGACTGAGATAAGCACTTTGGTGACATTTTCCTGTAACTTGTTCCCAGTACATTCTAAGTGGCTGCTGACTTTGTGAGGTCTCTAAAAGTGGGTTTTAGGAGCCCAACACAAAATACATGAGCCCCAATGCCTTCCTTCATACAAAACTGACACCCACTTTCCTTAAAAAATCGTGGCTCAAAATGGCATTTTTGGGCTGAGATAAGCACTTTGGTGACATTTTCCTGTAACTTGTTCCCAGTACATTCTAAGTGGCTGCTGACTTTGTGAGGTCTCTAAAAGTGGGTTTTAGGAGCCCAACACAAAATACATGAGCCCTAATGCCTTCTTTCAGACAAAACTGACTTCCACTTTCTTAAAAAAATCTTGGGTCAAAATAGCATTATTAGACTGAGATAAGCACTTTGGTGACATTTTCCTGTAACTTGTTCCCAGTACATTCTAAGTGGCTGCTGACTTTGTGAGGTCTCTAAAAGTGGGTTTTAGGAGCCCAACACAAAATACATGAGCCCCAATGCCTTCCTTCATACAAAACTGACACCCACTTTCCTTAAAAAATCGTGGCTCAAAATGGCATTTTTGGGCTGAGATAAGCACTTTGGTGACATTTTCCTGTAACTTGTTCCCAGTACATTCTAAGTGGCTGCTGACTTTGTGAGGTCTCTAAAAGTGGGTTTTAGGAGCCCAACACAAAATACATGAGCCCCAATGCCTTCCTTCATACAAAACTGACACCCACTTTCCTTAAAAAATCGTGGCTCAAAATGGCATTTTTGGGCTGAGATAAGCACTTTGGTGACATTTTCCTGTAACTTGTTCCCAGTACATTCTAAGTGGCTGCTGACTTTGTGAGGTCTCTAAAAGTGGGTTTTAGGAGCCCAACACAAAATACATGAGCCCTAATGCCTTCCTTCAGACAGAACTGACACCCACTTTCTTTAAAAAATCGTGGTTCAAAATAGCATTTTTGGGCTGAGATAAGCACTTTGGTGACATTTTCCTGTAACTTGTTCCCAGTACATTTTAAGTGGCTGCTGACTTTGTGAGGTCTGTAAAATTGGGTTTTAGGAGCCCAACACAAAATACATGAGCCCTAATGCCTTCTTTCAGACAAAACTGACTTCCACTTTCTTAAAAAAATCTTGGGTCAAAATAGCATTATTAGACTGAGATAAGCACTTTGGTGACATTTTCCTGTAACTTGTTCCCAGTACATTCTAAGTGGCTGCTGACTTTGTGAGGTCTCTAAAAGTGGGTTTTAGGAGCCCAACACAAAATACATGAGCCCCAATGCCTTCCTTCATACAAAACTGACACCCACTTTCCTTAAAAAATCGTGGCTCAAAATGGCATTTTTGGGCTGAGATAAGCACTTTGGTGACATTTTCCTGTAACTTGTTCCCAGTACATTCTAAGTGGCTGCTGACTTTGTGAGGTCTCTAAAAGTGGGTTTTAGGAGCCCAACACAAAATACATGAGCCCCAATGCCTTCCTTCATACAAAACTGACACCCACTTTCCTTAAAAAATCGTGGCTCAAAATGGCATTTTTGGGCTGAGATAAGCACTTTGGTGACATTTTCCTGTAACTTGTTCCCAGTACATTCTAAGTGGCTGCTGACTTTGTGAGGTCTCTAAAAGTGGGTTTTAGGAGCCCAACACAAAATACATGAGCCCTAATGCCTTCTTTCAGACAAAACTGACTTCCACTTTCTTAAAAAAATCTTGGGTCAAAATAGCATTATTAGACTGAGATAAGCACTTTGGTGACATTTTCCTGTAACTTGTTCCCAGTACATTCTAAGTGGCTGCTGACTTTGTGAGGTCTCTAAAAGTGGGTTTTAGGAGCCCAACACAAAATACATGAGCCCTAATGCCTTCTTTCAGACAAAACTGACTTCCACTTTCTTAAAAAAATCTTGGGTCAAAATAGCATTATTAGACTGAGATAAGCACTTTGGTGACATTTTCCTGTAACTTGTTCCCAGTACATTCTAAGTGGCTGCTGACTTTGTGAGGTCTCTAAAAGTGGGTTTTAGGAGCCCAACACAAAATACATGAGCCCCAATGCCTTCCTTCATACAAAACTGACACCCACTTTCCTTAAAAAATCGTGGCTCAAAATGGCATTTTTGGGCTGAGATAAGCACTTTGGTGACATTTTCCTGTAACTTGTTCCCAGTACATTCTAAGTGGCTGCTGACTTTGTGAGGTCTCTAAAAGTGGGTTTTAGGAGCCCAACACAAAATACATGAGCCCTAATGCCTTCTTTCAGACAAAACTGACTTCCACTTTCTTAAAAAAATCTTGGGTCAAAATAGCATTATTAGACTGAGATAAGCACTTTGGTGACATTTTCCTGTAACTTGTTCCCAGTACATTCTAAGTGGCTGCTGACTTTGTGAGGTCTCTAAAAGTGGGTTTTAGGAGCCCAACACAAAATACATGAGCCCCAATGCCTTCCTTCATACAAAACTGACACCCACTTTCCTTAAAAAATCGTGGCTCAAAATGGCATTTTTGGGCTGAGATAAGCACTTTGGTGACATTTTCCTGTAACTTGTTCCCAGTACATTCTAAGTGGCTGCTGACTTTGTGAGGTCTCTAAAAGTGGGTTTTAGGAGCCCAACACAAAATACATGAGCCCTAATGCCTTCTTTCAGACAAGACTGACTTCCACTTTCTTAAAAAAATCTTGGGTCAAAATAGCATTATTAGACTGAGATAAGCACTTTGGTGACATTTTCCTGTAACTTGTTCCCAGTACATTCTAAGTGGCTGCTGACTTTGTGAGGTCTCTAAAAGTGGGTTTTAGGAGCCCAACACAAAATACATGAGCCCCAATGCCTTCCTTCATACAAAACTGACACCCACTTTCCTTAAAAAATCGTGGCTCAAAATGGCATTTTTGGGCTGAGATAAGCACTTTGGTGACATTTTCCTGTAACTTGTTCCCAGTACATTCTAAGTGGCTGCTGACTTTGTGAGGTCTCTAAAAGTGGGTTTTAGGAGCCCAACACAAAATACATGAGCCCTAATGCCTTCTTTCAGACAAAACTGACTTCCACTTTCTTAAAAAAATCTTGGGTCAAAATAGCATTATTAGACTGAGATAAGCACTTTGGTGACATTTTCCTGTAACTTGTTCCCAGTACATTCTAAGTGGCTGCTGACTTTGTGAGGTCTCTAAAAGTGGGTTTTAGGAGCCCAACACAAAATACATGAGCCCCAATGCCTTCCTTCATACAAAACTGACACCCACTTTCCTTAAAAAATCGTGGCTCAAAATGGCATTTTTGGGCTGAGATAAGCACTTTGGTGACATTTTCCTGTAACTTGTTCCCAGTACATTCTAAGTGGCTGCTGACTTTGTGAGGTCTCTAAAAGTGGGTTTTAGGAGCCCAACACAAAATACATGAGCCCCAATGCCTTCCTTCATACAAAACTGACACCCACTTTCCTTAAAAAATCGTGGCTCAAAATGGCATTTTTGGGCTGAGATAAGCACTTTGGTGACATTTTCCTGTAACTTGTTCCCAGTACATTCTAAGTGGCTGCTGACTTTGTGAGGTCTCTAAAAGTGGGTTTTAGGAGCCCAACACAAAATACATGAGCCCTAATGCCTTCCTTCAGACAGAACTGACACCCACTTTCTTTAAAAAATCGTGGTTCAAAATAGCATTTTTGGGCTGAGATAAGCACTTTGGTGACATTTTCCTGTAACTTGTTCCCAGTACATTTTAAGTGGCTGCTGACTTTGTGAGGTCTGTAAAATTGGGTTTTAGGAGCCCAACACAAAATACATGAGCCCTAATGCCTTCTTTCAGACAAAACTGACTTCCACTTTCTTAAAAAAATCTTGGGTCAAAATAGCATTATTAGACTGAGATAAGCACTTTGGTGACATTTTCCTGTAACTTGTTCCCAGTACATTCTAAGTGGCTGCTGACTTTGTGAGGTCTCTAAAAGTGGGTTTTAGGAGCCCAACACAAAATACATGAGCCCCAATGCCTTCCTTCATACAAAACTGACACCCACTTTCCTTAAAAAATCGTGGCTCAAAATGGCATTTTTGGGCTGAGATAAGCACTTTGGTGACATTTTCCTGTAACTTGTTCCCAGTACATTCTAAGTGGCTGCTGACTTTGTGAGGTCTCTAAAAGTGGGTTTTAGGAGCCCAACACAAAATACATGAGCCCTAATGCCTTCTTTCAGACAAAACTGACTTCCACTTTCTTAAAAAAATCTTGGGTCAAAATAGCATTATTAGACTGAGATAAGCACTTTGGTGACATTTTCCTGTAACTTGTTCCCAGTACATTCTAAGTGGCTGCTGACTTTGTGAGGTCTCTAAAAGTGGGTTTTAGGAGCCCAACACAAAATACATGAGCCCCAATGCCTTCCTTCATACAAAACTGACACCCACTTTCCTTAAAAAATCGTGGCTCAAAATGGCATTTTTGGGCTGAGATAAGCACTTTGGTGACATTTTCCTGTAACTTGTTCCCAGTACATTCTAAGTGGCTGCTGACTTTGTGAGGTCTCTAAAAGTGGGTTTTAGGAGCCCAACACAAAATACATGAGCCCTAATGCCTTCTTTCAGACAAAACTGACTTCCACTTTCTTAAAAAAATCTTGGGTCAAAATAGCATTATTAGACTGAGATAAGCACTTTGGTGACATTTTCCTGTAACTTGTTCCCAGTACATTCTAAGTGGCTGCTGACTTTGTGAGGTCTCTAAAAGTGGGTTTTAGGAGCCCAACACAAAATACATGAGCCCCAATGCCTTCCTTCATACAAAACTGACACCCACTTTCCTTAAAAAATCGTGGCTCAAAATGGCATTTTTGGGCTGAGATAAGCACTTTGGTGACATTTTCCTGTAACTTGTTCCCAGTACATTCTAAGTGGCTGCTGACTTTGTGAGGTCTCTAAAAGTGGGTTTTAGGAGCCCAACACAAAATACATGAGCCCTAATGCCTTCTTTCAGACAAAACTGACTTCCACTTTCTTAAAAAAATCTTGGGTCAAAATAGCATTATTAGACTGAGATAAGCACTTTGGTGACATTTTCCTGTAACTTGTTCCCAGTACATTCTAAGTGGCTGCTGACTTTGTGAGGTCTCTAAAAGTGGGTTTTAGGAGCCCAACACAAAATACATGAGCCCCAATGCCTTCCTTCATACAAAACTGACACCCACTTTCCTTAAAAAATCATGGCTCAAAATGGCATTTTTGGGCTGAGATAAGCACTTTGGTGACATTTTCCTGTAACTTGTTCCCAGTACATTCTAAGTGGCTGCTGACTTTGTGAGGTCTCTAAAAGTGGGTTTTAGGAGCCCAACACAAAATACATGAGCCCCAATGCCTTCCTTCATACAAAACTGACACCCACTTTCCTTAAAAAATCGTGGCTCAAAATGGCATTTTTGGGCTGAGATAAGCACTTTGGTGACATTTTCCTGTAACTTGTTCCCAGTACATTCTAAGTGGCTGCTGACTTTGTGAGGTCTCTAAAAGTGGGTTTTAGGAGCCCAACACAAAATACATGAGCCCTAATGCCTTCTTTCAGACAAAACTGACTTCCACTTTCTTAAAAAAATCTTGGGTCAAAATAGCATTATTAGACTGAGATAAGCACTTTGGTGACATTTTCCTGTAACTTGTTCCCAGTACATTCTAAGTGGCTGCTGACTTTGTGAGGTCTCTAAAAGTGGGTTTTAGGAGCCCAACACAAAATACATGAGCCCCAATGCCTTCCTTCATACAAAACTGACACCCACTTTCCTTAAAAAATCGTGGCTCAAAATGGCATTTTTGGGCTGAGATAAGCACTTTGGTGACATTTTCCTGTAACTTGTTCCCAGTACATTCTAAGTGGCTGCTGACTTTGTGAGGTCTCTAAAAGTGGGTTTTAGGAGCCCAACACAAAATACATGAGCCCTAATGCCTTCTTTCAGACAAAACTGACTTCCACTTTCTTAAAAAAATCTTGGGTCAAAATAGCATTATTAGACTGAGATAAGCACTTTGGTGACATTTTCCTGTAACTTGTTCCCAGTACATTCTAAGTGGCTGCTGACTTTGTGAGGTCTCTAAAAGTGGGTTTTAGGAGCCCAACACAAAATACATGAGCCCCAATGCCTTCCTTCATACAAAACTGACACCCACTTTCCTTAAAAAATCGTGGCTCAAAATGGCATTTTTGGGCTGAGATAAGCACTTTGGTGACATTTTCCTGTAACTTGTTCCCAGTACATTCTAAGTGGCTGCTGACTTTGTGAGGTCTCTAAAAGTGGGTTTTAGGAGCCCAACACAAAATACATGAGCCCTAATGCCTTCTTTCAGACAAAACTGACTTCCACTTTCTTAAAAAAATCTTGGGTCAAAATAGCATTATTAGACTGAGATAAGCACTTTGGTGACATTTTCCTGTAACTTGTTCCCAGTACATTCTAAGTGGCTGCTGACTTTGTGAGGTCTCTAAAAGTGGGTTTTAGGAGCCCAACACAAAATACATGAGCCCCAATGCCTTCCTTCATACAAAACTGACACCCACTTTCCTTAAAAAATCGTGGCTCAAAATGGCATTTTTGGGCTGAGATAAGCACTTTGGTGACATTTTCCTGTAACTTGTTCCCAGTACATTCTAAGTGGCTGCTGACTTTGTGAGGTCTCTAAAAGTGGGTTTTAGGAGCCCAACACAAAATACATGAGCCCCAATGCCTTCCTTCATACAAAACTGACACCCACTTTCCTTAAAAAATCGTGGCTCAAAATGGCATTTTTGGGCTGAGATAAGCACTTTGGTGACATTTTCCTGTAACTTGTTCCCAGTACATTCTAAGTGGCTGCTGACTTTGTGAGGTCTCTAAAAGTGGGTTTTAGGAGCCCAACACAAAATACATGAGCCCTAATGCCTTCCTTCAGACAGAACTGACACCCACTTTCTTTAAAAAATCGTGGTTCAAAATAGCATTTTTGGGCTGAGATAAGCACTTTGGTGACATTTTCCTGTAACTTGTTCCCAGTACATTTTAAGTGGCTGCTGACTTTGTGAGGTCTGTAAAATTGGGTTTTAGGAGCCCAACACAAAATACATGAGCCCTAATGCCTTCTTTCAGACAAAACTGACTTCCACTTTCTTAAAAAAATCTTGGGTCAAAATAGCATTATTAGACTGAGATAAGCACTTTGGTGACATTTTCCTGTAACTTGTTCCCAGTACATTCTAAGTGGCTGCTGACTTTGTGAGGTCTCTAAAAGTGGGTTTTAGGAGCCCAACACAAAATACATGAGCCCCAATGCCTTCCTTCATACAAAACTGACACCCACTTTCCTTAAAAAATCGTGGCTCAAAATGGCATTTTTGGGCTGAGATAAGCACTTTGGTGACATTTTCCTGTAACTTGTTCCCAGTACATTCTAAGTGGCTGCTGACTTTGTGAGGTCTCTAAAAGTGGGTTTTAGGAGCCCAACACAAAATACATGAGCCCCAATGCCTTCCTTCATACAAAACTGACACCCACTTTCCTTAAAAAATCGTGGCTCAAAATGGCATTTTTGGGCTGAGATAAGCACTTTGGTGACATTTTCCTGTAACTTGTTCCCAGTACATTCTAAGTGGCTGCTGACTTTGTGAGGTCTCTAAAAGTGGGTTTTAGGAGCCCAACACAAAATACATGAGCCCTAATGCCTTCTTTCAGACAAAACTGACTTCCACTTTCTTAAAAAAATCTTGGGTCAAAATAGCATTATTAGACTGAGATAAGCACTTTGGTGACATTTTCCTGTAACTTGTTCCCAGTACATTCTAAGTGGCTGCTGACTTTGTGAGGTCTCTAAAAGTGGGTTTTAGGAGCCCAACACAAAATACATGAGCCCCAATGCCTTCCTTCATACAAAACTGACACCCACTTTCCTTAAAAAATCGTGGCTCAAAATGGCATTTTTGGGCTGAGATAAGCACTTTGGTGACATTTTCCTGTAACTTGTTCCCAGTACATTCTAAGTGGCTGCTGACTTTGTGAGGTCTCTAAAAGTGGGTTTTAGGAGCCCAACACAAAATACATGAGCCCTAATGCCTTCCTTCAGACAGAACTGACACCCACTTTCTTTAAAAAATCGTGGTTCAAAATAGCATTTTTGGGCTGAGATAAGCACTTTGGTGACATTTTCCTGTAACTTGTTCCCAGTACATTTTAAGTGGCTGCTGACTTTGTGAGGTCTGTAAAATTGGGTTTTAGGAGCCCAACACAAAATACATGAGCCCTAATGCCTTCTTTCAGACAAAACTGACTTCCACTTTCTTAAAAAAATCTTGGGTCAAAATAGCATTATTAGACTGAGATAAGCACTTTGGTGACATTTTCCTGTAACTTGTTCCCAGTACATTCTAAGTGGCTGCTGACTTTGTGAGGTCTCTAAAAGTGGGTTTTAGGAGCCCAACACAAAATACATGAGCCCCAATGCCTTCCTTCATACAAAACTGACACCCACTTTCCTTAAAAAATCGTGGCTCAAAATGGCATTTTTGGGCTGAGATAAGCACTTTGGTGACATTTTCCTGTAACTTGTTCCCAGTACATTCTAAGTGGCTGCTGACTTTGTGAGGTCTCTAAAAGTGGGTTTTAGGAGCCCAACACAAAATACATGAGCCCTAATGCCTTCTTTCAGACAAAACTGACTTCCACTTTCTTAAAAAAATCTTGGGTCAAAATAGCATTATTAGACTGAGATAAGCACTTTGGTGACATTTTCCTGTAACTTGTTCCCAGTACATTCTAAGTGGCTGCTGACTTTGTGAGGTCTCTAAAAGTGGGTTTTAGGAGCCCAACACAAAATACATGAGCCCCAATGCCTTCCTTCATACAAAACTGACACCCACTTTCCTTAAAAAATCGTGGCTCAAAATGGCATTTTTGGGCTGAGATAAGCACTTTGGTGACATTTTCCTGTAACTTGTTCCCAGTACATTCTAAGTGGCTGCTGACTTTGTGAGGTCTCTAAAAGTGGGTTTTAGGAGCCCAACACAAAATACATGAGCCCCAATGCCTTCCTTCATACAAAACTGACACCCACTTTCCTTAAAAAATCGTGGCTCAAAATGGCATTTTTGGGCTGAGATAAGCACTTTGGTGACATTTTCCTGTAACTTGTTCCCAGTACATTCTAAGTGGCTGCTGACTTTGTGAGGTCTCTAAAAGTGGGTTTTAGGAGCCCAACACAAAATACATGAGCCCTAATGCCTTCTTTCAGACAAAACTGACTTCCACTTTCTTAAAAAAATCTTGGGTCAAAATAGCATTATTAGACTGAGATAAGCACTTTGGTGACATTTTCCTGTAACTTGTTCCCAGTACATTCTAAGTGGCTGCTGACTTTGTGAGGTCTCTAAAAGTGGGTTTTAGGAGCCCAACACAAAATACATGAGCCCCAATGCCTTCCTTCATACAAAACTGACACCCACTTTCCTTAAAAAATCGTGGCTCAAAATGGCATTTTTGGGCTGAGATAAGCACTTTGGTGACATTTTCCTGTAACTTGTTCCCAGTACATTCTAAGTGGCTGCTGACTTTGTGAGGTCTCTAAAAGTGGGTTTTAGGAGCCCAACACAAAATACATGAGCCCTAATGCCTTCTTTCAGACAAAACTGACTTCCACTTTCTTAAAAAAATCTTGGGTCAAAATAGCATTATTAGACTGAGATAAGCACTTTGGTGACATTTTCCTGTAACTTGTTCCCAGTACATTCTAAGTGGCTGCTGACTTTGTGAGGTCTCTAAAAGTGGGTTTTAGGAGCCCAACACAAAATACATGAGCCCCAATGCCTTCCTTCATACAAAACTGACACCCACTTTCCTTAAAAAATCGTGGCTCAAAATGGCATTTTTGGGCTGAGATAAGCACTTTGGTGACATTTTCCTGTAACTTGTTCCCAGTACATTCTAAGTGGCTGCTGACTTTGTGAGGTCTCTAAAAGTGGGTTTTAGGAGCCCAACACAAAATACATGAGCCCTAATGCCTTCTTTCAGACAAAACTGACTTCCACTTTCTTAAAAAAATCTTGGGTCAAAATAGCATTATTAGACTGAGATAAGCACTTTGGTGACATTTTCCTGTAACTTGTTCCCAGTACATTCTAAGTGGCTGCTGACTTTGTGAGGTCTCTAAAAGTGGGTTTTAGGAGCCCAACACAAAATACATGAGCCCCAATGCCTTCCTTCATACAAAACTGACACCCACTTTCCTTAAAAAATCGTGGCTCAAAATGGCATTTTTGGGCTGAGATAAGCACTTTGGTGACATTTTCCTGTAACTTGTTCCCAGTACATTCTAAGTGGCTGCTGACTTTGTGAGGTCTCTAAAAGTGGGTTTTAGGAGCCCAACACAAAATACATGAGCCCTAATGCCTTCTTTCAGACAAAACTGACTTCCACTTTCTTAAAAAAATCTTGGGTCAAAATAGCATTATTAGACTGAGATAAGCACTTTGGTGACATTTTCCTGTAACTTGTTCCCAGTACATTCTAAGTGGCTGCTGACTTTGTGAGGTCTCTAAAAGTGGGTTTTAGGAGCCCAACACAAAATACATGAGCCCCAATGCCTTCCTTCATACAAAACTGACACCCACTTTCCTTAAAAAATCGTGGCTCAAAATGGCATTTTTGGGCTGAGATAAGCACTTTGGTGACATTTTCCTGTAACTTGTTCCCAGTACATTCTAAGTGGCTGCTGACTTTGTGAGGTCTCTAAAAGTGGGTTTTAGGAGCCCAACACAAAATACATGAGCCCTAATGCCTTCTTTCAGACAAAACTGACTTCCACTTTCTTAAAAAAATCTTGGGTCAAAATAGCATTATTAGACTGAGATAAGCACTTTGGTGACATTTTCCTGTAACTTGTTCCCAGTACATTCTAAGTGGCTGCTGACTTTGTGAGGTCTCTAAAAGTGGGTTTTAGGAGCCCAACACAAAATACATGAGCCCCAATGCCTTCCTTCATACAAAACTGACACCCACTTTCCTTAAAAAATCGTGGCTCAAAATGGCATTTTTGGGCTGAGATAAGCACTTTGGTGACATTTTCCTGTAACTTGTTCCCAGTACATTCTAAGTGGCTGCTGACTTTGTGAGGTCTCTAAAAGTGGGTTTTAGGAGCCCAACACAAAATACATGAGCCCTAATGCCTTCTTTCAGACAAAACTGACTTCCACTTTCTTAAAAAAATCTTGGGTCAAAATAGCATTATTAGACTGAGATAAGCACTTTGGTGACATTTTCCTGTAACTTGTTCCCAGTACATTCTAAGTGGCTGCTGACTTTGTGAGGTCTCTAAAAGTGGGTTTTAGGAGCCCAACACAAAATACATGAGCCCCAATGCCTTCCTTCATACAAAACTGACACCCACTTTCCTTAAAAAATCGTGGCTCAAAATGGCATTTTTGGGCTGAGATAAGCACTTTGGTGACATTTTCCTGTAACTTGTTCCCAGTACATTCTAAGTGGCTGCTGACTTTGTGAGGTCTCTAAAAGTGGGTTTTAGGAGCCCAACACAAAATACATGAGCCCTAATGCCTTCTTTCAGACAAAACTGACTTCCACTTTCTTAAAAAAATCTTGGGTCAAAATAGCATTATTAGACTGAGATAAGCACTTTGGTGACATTTTCCTGTAACTTGTTCCCAGTACATTCTAAGTGGCTGCTGACTTTGTGAGGTCTCTAAAAGTGGGTTTTAGGAGCCCAACACAAAATACATGAGCCCCAATGCCTTCCTTCATACAAAACTGACACCCACTTTCCTTAAAAAATCATGGCTCAAAATGGCATTTTTGGGCTGAGATAAGCACTTTGGTGACATTTTCCTGTAACTTGTTCCCAGTACATTCTAAGTGGCTGCTGACTTTGTGAGGTCTCTAAAAGTGGGTTTTAGGAGCCCAACACAAAATACATGAGCCCCAATGCCTTCCTTCATACAAAACTGACACCCACTTTCCTTAAAAAATCGTGGCTCAAAATGGCATTTTTGGGCTGAGATAAGCACTTTGGTGACATTTTCCTGTAACTTGTTCCCAGTACATTCTAAGTGGCTGCTGACTTTGTGAGGTCTCTAAAAGTGGGTTTTAGGAGCCCAACACAAAATACATGAGCCCCAATGCCTTCCTTCATACAAAACTGACACCCACTTTCCTTAAAAAATCGTGGCTCAAAATGGCATTTTTGGGCTGAGATAAGCACTTTGGTGACATTTTCCTGTAACTTGTTCCCAGTACATTCTAAGTGGCTGCTGACTTTGTGAGGTCTCTAAAAGTGGGTTTTAGGAGCCCAACACAAAATACATGAGCCCCAATGCCTTCCTTCATACAAAACTGACACCCACTTTCCTTAAAAAATCGTGGCTCAAAATGGCATTTTTGGGCTGAGATAAGCACTTTGGTGACATTTTCCTGTAACTTGTTCCCAGTACATTCTAAGTGGCTGCTGACTTTGTGAGGTCTCTAAAAGTGGGTTTTAGGAGCCCAACACAAAATACATGAGCCCTAATGCCTTCTTTCAGACAAAACTGACTTCCACTTTCTTAAAAAAATCTTGGGTCAAAATAGCATTATTAGACTGAGATAAGCACTTTGGTGACATTTTCCTGTAACTTGTTCCCAGTACATTCTAAGTGGCTGCTGACTTTGTGAGGTCTCTAAAAGTGGGTTTTAGGAGCCCAACACAAAATACATGAGCCCCAATGCCTTCCTTCATACAAAACTGACACCCACTTTCCTTAAAAAATCGTGGCTCAAAATGGCATTTTTGGGCTGAGATAAGCACTTTGGTGACATTTTCCTGTAACTTGTTCCCAGTACATTCTAAGTGGCTGCTGACTTTGTGAGGTCTCTAAAAGTGGGTTTTAGGAGCCCAACACAAAATACATGAGCCCTAATGCCTTCTTTCAGACAAAACTGACTTCCACTTTCTTAAAAAAATCTTGGGTCAAAATAGCATTATTAGACTGAGATAAGCACTTTGGTGACATTTTCCTGTAACTTGTTCCCAGTACATTCTAAGTGGCTGCTGACTTTGTGAGGTCTCTAAAAGTGGGTTTTAGGAGCCCAACACAAAATACATGAGCCCCAATGCCTTCCTTCATACAAAACTGACACCCACTTTCCTTAAAAAATCGTGGCTCAAAATGGCATTTTTGGGCTGAGATAAGCACTTTGGTGACATTTTCCTGTAACTTGTTCCCAGTACATTCTAAGTGGCTGCTGACTTTGTGAGGTCTCTAAAAGTGGGTTTTAGGAGCCCAACACAAAATACATGAGCCCCAATGCCTTCCTTCATACAAAACTGACACCCACTTTCCTTAAAAAATCGTGGCTCAAAATGGCATTTTTGGGCTGAGATAAGCACTTTGGTGACATTTTCCTGTAACTTGTTCCCAGTACATTCTAAGTGGCTGCTGACTTTGTGAGGTCTCTAAAAGTGGGTTTTAGGAGCCCAACACAAAATACATGAGCCCTAATGCCTTCTTTCAGACAAAACTGACTTCCACTTTCTTAAAAAAATCTTGGGTCAAAATAGCATTATTAGACTGAGATAAGCACTTTGGTGACATTTTCCTGTAACTTGTTCCCAGTACATTCTAAGTGGCTGCTGACTTTGTGAGGTCTCTAAAAGTGGGTTTTAGGAGCCCAACACAAAATACATGAGCCCCAATGCCTTCCTTCATACAAAACTGACACCCACTTTCCTTAAAAAATCGTGGCTCAAAATGGCATTTTTGGGCTGAGATAAGCACTTTGGTGACATTTTCCTGTAACTTGTTCCCAGTACATTCTAAGTGGCTGCTGACTTTGTGAGGTCTCTAAAAGTGGGTTTTAGGAGCCCAACACAAAATACATGAGCCCCAATGCCTTCCTTCATACAAAACTGACACCCACTTTCCTTAAAAAATCGTGGCTCAAAATGGCATTTTTGGGCTGAGATAAGCACTTTGGTGACATTTTCCTGTAACTTGTTCCCAGTACATTCTAAGTGGCTGCTGACTTTGTGAGGTCTCTAAAAGTGGGTTTTAGGAGCCCAACACAAAATACATGAGCCCTAATGCCTTCTTTCAGACAAAACTGACTTCCACTTTCTTAAAAAAATCTTGGGTCAAAATAGCATTATTAGACTGAGATAAGCACTTTGGTGACATTTTCCTGTAACTTGTTCCCAGTACATTCTAAGTGGCTGCTGACTTTGTGAGGTCTCTAAAAGTGGGTTTTAGGAGCCCAACACAAAATACATGAGCCCCAATGCCTTCCTTCATACAAAACTGACACCCACTTTCCTTAAAAAATCGTGGCTCAAAATGGCATTTTTGGGCTGAGATAAGCACTTTGGTGACATTTTCCTGTAACTTGTTCCCAGTACATTCTAAGTGGCTGCTGACTTTGTGAGGTCTCTAAAAGTGGGTTTTAGGAGCCCAACACAAAATACATGAGCCCTAATGCCTTCTTTCAGACAAAACTGACTTCCACTTTCTTAAAAAAATCTTGGGTCAAAATAGCATTATTAGACTGAGATAAGCACTTTGGTGACATTTTCCTGTAACTTGTTCCCAGTACATTCTAAGTGGCTGCTGACTTTGTGAGGTCTCTAAAAGTGGGTTTTAGGAGCCCAACACAAAATACATGAGCCCCAATGCCTTCCTTCATACAAAACTGACACCCACTTTCCTTAAAAAATCGTGGCTCAAAATGGCATTTTTGGGCTGAGATAAGCACTTTGGTGACATTTTCCTGTAACTTGTTCCCAGTACATTCTAAGTGGCTGCTGACTTTGTGAGGTCTCTAAAAGTGGGTTTTAGGAGCCCAACACAAAATACATGAGCCCTAATGCCTTCCTTCAGACAGAACTGACACCCACTTTCTTTAAAAAATCGTGGTTCAAAATAGCATTTTTGGGCTGAGATAAGCACTTTGGTGACATTTTCCTGTAACTTGTTCCCAGTACATTTTAAGTGGCTGCTGACTTTGTGAGGTCTGTAAAATTGGGTTTTAGGAGCCCAACACAAAATACATGAGCCCTAATGCCTTCTTTCAGACAAAACTGACTTCCACTTTCTTAAAAAAATCTTGGGTCAAAATAGCATTATTAGACTGAGATAAGCACTTTGGTGACATTTTCCTGTAACTTGTTCCCAGTACATTCTAAGTGGCTGCTGACTTTGTGAGGTCTCTAAAATTGGGTTTTAGGAGCCCAACACAAAATACATGAGCCCCAATGCCTTCCTTCATACAAAACTGACACCCACTTTCCTTAAAAAATCGTGGCTCAAAATGGCATTTTTGGGCTGAGATAAGCACTTTGGTGACATTTTCCTGTAACTTGTTCCCAGTACATTCTAAGTGGCTGCTGACTTTGTGAGGTCTCTAAAAGTGGGTTTTAGGAGCCCAACACAAAATACATGAGCCCTAATGCCTTCCTTCAGACAGAACTGACACCCACTTTCTTTAAAAAATCGTGGTTCAAAATAGCATTTTTGGGCTGAGATAAGCACTTTGGTGACATTTTCCTGTAACTTGTTCCCAGTACATTTTAAGTGGCTGCTGACTTTGTGAGGTCTGTAAAATTGGGTTTTAGGAGCCCAACACAAAATACATGAGCCCTAATGCCTTCTTTCAGACAAAACTGACTTCCACTTTCTTAAAAAAATCTTGGGTCAAAATAGCATTATTAGACTGAGATAAGCACTTTGGTGACATTTTCCTGTAACTTGTTCCCAGTACATTCTAAGTGGCTGCTGACTTTGTGAGGTCTCTAAAAGTGGGTTTTAGGAGCCCAACACAAAATACATGAGCCCCAATGCCTTCCTTCATACAAAACTGACACCCACTTTCCTTAAAAAATCGTGGCTCAAAATGGCATTTTTGGGCTGAGATAAGCACTTTGGTGACATTTTCCTGTAACTTGTTCCCAGTACATTCTAAGTGGCTGCTGACTTTGTGAGGTCTCTAAAAGTGGGTTTTAGGAGCCCAACACAAAATACATGAGCCCTAATGCCTTCTTTCAGACAAAACTGACTTCCACTTTCTTAAAAAAATCTTGGGTCAAAATAGCATTATTAGACTGAGATAAGCACTTTGGTGACATTTTCCTGTAACTTGTTCCCAGTACATTCTAAGTGGCTGCTGACTTTGTGAGGTCTCTAAAAGTGGGTTTTAGGAGCCCAACACAAAATACATGAGCCCCAATGCCTTCCTTCATACAAAACTGACACCCACTTTCCTTAAAAAATCGTGGCTCAAAATGGCATTTTTGGGCTGAGATAAGCACTTTGGTGACATTTTCCTGTAACTTGTTCCCAGTACATTCTAAGTGGCTGCTGACTTTGTGAGGTCTCTAAAAGTGGGTTTTAGGAGCCCAACACAAAATACATGAGCCCTAATGCCTTCTTTCAGACAAAACTGACTTCCACTTTCTTAAAAAAATCTTGGGTCAAAATAGCATTATTAGACTGAGATAAGCACTTTGGTGACATTTTCCTGTAACTTGTTCCCAGTACATTCTAAGTGGCTGCTGACTTTGTGAGGTCTCTAAAAGTGGGTTTTAGGAGCCCAACACAAAATACATGAGCCCCAATGCCTTCCTTCATACAAAACTGACACCCACTTTCCTTAAAAAATCGTGGCTCAAAATGGCATTTTTGGGCTGAGATAAGCACTTTGGTGACATTTTCCTGTAACTTGTTCCCAGTACATTCTAAGTGGCTGCTGACTTTGTGAGGTCTCTAAAAGTGGGTTTTAGGAGCCCAACACAAAATACATGAGCCCTAATGCCTTCCTTCAGACAGAACTGACACCCACTTTCTTTAAAAAATCGTGGTTCAAAATAGCATTTTTGGGCTGAGATAAGCACTTTGGTGACATTTTCCTGTAACTTGTTCCCAGTACATTTTAAGTGGCTGCTGACTTTGTGAGGTCTGTAAAATTGGGTTTTAGGAGCCCAACACAAAATACATGAGCCCTAATGCCTTCTTTCAGACAAAACTGACTTCCACTTTCTTAAAAAAATCTTGGGTCAAAATAGCATTATTAGACTGAGATAAGCACTTTGGTGACATTTTCCTGTAACTTGTTCCCAGTACATTCTAAGTGGCTGCTGACTTTGTGAGGTCTCTAAAAGTGGGTTTTAGGAGCCCAACACAAAATACATGAGCCCCAATGCCTTCCTTCATACAAAACTGACACCCACTTTCCTTAAAAAATCGTGGCTCAAAATGGCATTTTTGGGCTGAGATAAGCACTTTGGTGACATTTTCCTGTAACTTGTTCCCAGTACATTCTAAGTGGCTGCTGACTTTGTGAGGTCTCTAAAAGTGGGTTTTAGGAGCCCAACACAAAATACATGAGCCCTAATGCCTTCTTTCAGACAAAACTGACTTCCACTTTCTTAAAAAAATCTTGGGTCAAAATAGCATTATTAGACTGAGATAAGCACTTTGGTGACATTTTCCTGTAACTTGTTCCCAGTACATTCTAAGTGGCTGCTGACTTTGTGAGGTCTCTAAAAGTGGGTTTTAGGAGCCCAACACAAAATACATGAGCCCCAATGCCTTCCTTCATACAAAACTGACACCCACTTTCCTTAAAAAATCGTGGCTCAAAATGGCATTTTTGGGCTGAGATAAGCACTTTGGTGACATTTTCCTGTAACTTGTTCCCAGTACATTCTAAGTGGCTGCTGACTTTGTGAGGTCTCTAAAAGTGGGTTTTAGGAGCCCAACACAAAATACATGAGCCCTAATGCCTTCCTTCAGACAGAACTGACACCCACTTTCTTTAAAAAATCGTGGTTCAAAATAGCATTTTTGGGCTGAGATAAGCACTTTGGTGACATTTTCCTGTAACTTGTTCCCAGTACATTTTAAGTGGCTGCTGACTTTGTGAGGTCTGTAAAATTGGGTTTTAGGAGCCCAACACAAAATACATGAGCCCTAATGCCTTCTTTCAGACAAAACTGACTTCCACTTTCTTAAAAAAATCTTGGGTCAAAATAGCATTATTAGACTGAGATAAGCACTTTGGTGACATTTTCCTGTAACTTGTTCCCAGTACATTCTAAGTGGCTGCTGACTTTGTGAGGTCTCTAAAAGTGGGTTTTAGGAGCCCAACACAAAATACATGAGCCCCAATGCCTTCCTTCATACAAAACTGACACCCACTTTCCTTAAAAAATCGTGGCTCAAAATGGCATTTTTGGGCTGAGATAAGCACTTTGGTGACATTTTCCTGTAACTTGTTCCCAGTACATTCTAAGTGGCTGCTGACTTTGTGAGGTCTCTAAAAGTGGGTTTTAGGAGCCCAACACAAAATACATGAGCCCTAATGCCTTCTTTCAGACAAAACTGACTTCCACTTTCTTAAAAAAATCTTGGGTCAAAATAGCATTATTAGACTGAGATAAGCACTTTGGTGACATTTTCCTGTAACTTGTTCCCAGTACATTCTAAGTGGCTGCTGACTTTGTGAGGTCTCTAAAAGTGGGTTTTAGGAGCCCAACACAAAATACATGAGCCCCAATGCCTTCCTTCATACAAAACTGACACCCACTTTCCTTAAAAAATCGTGGCTCAAAATGGCATTTTTGGGCTGAGATAAGCACTTTGGTGACATTTTCCTGTAACTTGTTCCCAGTACATTCTAAGTGGCTGCTGACTTTGTGAGGTCTCTAAAAGTGGGTTTTAGGAGCCCAACACAAAATACATGAGCCCTAATGCCTTCTTTCAGACAAAACTGACTTCCACTTTCTTAAAAAAATCTTGGGTCAAAATAGCATTATTAGACTGAGATAAGCACTTTGGTGACATTTTCCTGTAACTTGTTCCCAGTACATTCTAAGTGGCTGCTGACTTTGTGAGGTCTCTAAAAGTGGGTTTTAGGAGCCCAACACAAAATACATGAGCCCCAATGCCTTCCTTCATACAAAACTGACACCCACTTTCCTTAAAAAATCGTGGCTCAAAATGGCATTTTTGGGCTGAGATAAGCACTTTGGTGACATTTTCCTGTAACTTGTTCCCAGTACATTCTAAGTGGCTGCTGACTTTGTGAGGTCTCTAAAAGTGGGTTTTAGGAGCCCAACACAAAATACATGAGCCCTAATGCCTTCTTTCAGACAAAACTGACTTCCACTTTCTTAAAAAAATCTTGGGTCAAAATAGCATTATTAGACTGAGATAAGCACTTTGGTGACATTTTCCTGTAACTTGTTCCCAGTACATTCTAAGTGGCTGCTGACTTTGTGAGGTCTCTAAAAGTGGGTTTTAGGAGCCCAACACAAAATACATGAGCCCCAATGCCTTCCTTCATACAAAACTGACACCCACTTTCCTTAAAAAATCGTGGCTCAAAATGGCATTTTTGGGCTGAGATAAGCACTTTGGTGACATTTTCCTGTAACTTGTTCCCAGTACATTCTAAGTGGCTGCTGACTTTGTGAGGTCTCTAAAAGTGGGTTTTAGGAGCCCAACACAAAATACATGAGCCCCAATGCCTTCCTTCATACAAAACTGACACCCACTTTCCTTAAAAAATCGTGGCTCAAAATGGCATTTTTGGGCTGAGATAAGCACTTTGGTGACATTTTCCTGTAACTTGTTCCCAGTACATTCTAAGTGGCTGCTGACTTTGTGAGGTCTCTAAAAGTGGGTTTTAGGAGCCCAACACAAAATACATGAGCCCTAATGCCTTCTTTCAGACAAAACTGACTTCCACTTTCTTAAAAAAATCTTGGGTCAAAATAGCATTATTAGACTGAGATAAGCACTTTGGTGACATTTTCCTGTAACTTGTTCCCAGTACATTCTAAGTGGCTGCTGACTTTGTGAGGTCTCTAAAAGTGGGTTTTAGGAGCCCAACACAAAATACATGAGCCCCAATGCCTTCCTTCATACAAAACTGACACCCACTTTCCTTAAAAAATCGTGGCTCAAAATGGCATTTTTGGGCTGAGATAAGCACTTTGGTGACATTTTCCTGTAACTTGTTCCCAGTACATTCTAAGTGGCTGCTGACTTTGTGAGGTCTCTAAAAGTGGGTTTTAGGAGCCCAACACAAAATACATGAGCCCCAATGCCTTCCTTCATACAAAACTGACACCCACTTTCCTTAAAAAATCGTGGCTCAAAATGGCATTTTTGGGCTGAGATAAGCACTTTGGTGACATTTTCCTGTAACTTGTTCCCAGTACATTCTAAGTGGCTGCTGACTTTGTGAGGTCTCTAAAAGTGGGTTTTAGGAGCCCAACACAAAATACATGAGCCCCAATGCCTTCCTTCATACAAAACTGACACCCACTTTCCTTAAAAAATCGTGGCTCAAAATGGCATTTTTGGGCTGAGATAAGCACTTTGGTGACATTTTCCTGTAACTTGTTCCCAGTACATTCTAAGTGGCTGCTGACTTTGTGAGGTCTCTAAAAGTGGGTTTTAGGAGCCCAACACAAAATACATGAGCCCTAATGCCTTCTTTCAGACAAAACTGACTTCCACTTTCTTAAAAAAATCTTGGGTCAAAATAGCATTATTAGACTGAGATAAGCACTTTGGTGACATTTTCCTGTAACTTGTTCCCAGTACATTCTAAGTGGCTGCTGACTTTGTGAGGTCTCTAAAAGTGGGTTTTAGGAGCCCAACACAAAATACATGAGCCCCAATGCCTTCCTTCATACAAAACTGACACCCACTTTCCTTAAAAAATCGTGGCTCAAAATGGCATTTTTGGGCTGAGATAAGCACTTTGGTGACATTTTCCTGTAACTTGTTCCCAGTACATTCTAAGTGGCTGCTGACTTTGTGAGGTCTCTAAAAGTGGGTTTTAGGAGCCCAACACAAAATACATGAGCCCTAATGCCTTCTTTCAGACAAAACTGACTTCCACTTTCTTAAAAAAATCTTGGGTCAAAATAGCATTATTAGACTGAGATAAGCACTTTGGTGACATTTTCCTGTAACTTGTTCCCAGTACATTCTAAGTGGCTGCTGACTTTGTGAGGTCTCTAAAAGTGGGTTTTAGGAGCCCAACACAAAATACATGAGCCCCAATGCCTTCCTTCATACAAAACTGACACCCACTTTCCTTAAAAAATCGTGGCTCAAAATGGCATTTTTGGGCTGAGATAAGCACTTTGGTGACATTTTCCTGTAACTTGTTCCCAGTACATTCTAAGTGGCTGCTGACTTTGTGAGGTCTCTAAAAGTGGGTTTTAGGAGCCCAACACAAAATACATGAGCCCTAATGCCTTCTTTCAGACAAAACTGACTTCCACTTTCTTAAAAAAATCTTGGGTCAAAATAGCATTATTAGACTGAGATAAGCACTTTGGTGACATTTTCCTGTAACTTGTTCCCAGTACATTCTAAGTGGCTGCTGACTTTGTGAGGTCTCTAAAAGTGGGTTTTAGGAGCCCAACACAAAATACATGAGCCCCAATGCCTTCCTTCATACAAAACTGACACCCACTTTCCTTAAAAAATCGTGGCTCAAAATGGCATTTTTGGGCTGAGATAAGCACTTTGGTGACATTTTCCTGTAACTTGTTCCCAGTACATTCTAAGTGGCTGC
The DNA here is from genome assembly GCF_963280865.1 of Gymnoscopelus braueri. Taxonomy (NCBI): domain Eukaryota; kingdom Metazoa; phylum Chordata; class Actinopteri; order Myctophiformes; family Myctophidae; genus Gymnoscopelus; species Gymnoscopelus braueri. The sequence continues at coordinate 12,715 of NW_027660697.1, read as the reverse complement.
TGACTTTGTGAGGTCTCTAAAAGTGGGTTTTAGGAGCCCAACACAAAATACATGAGCCCTAATGCCTTCCTTCAGACAGAACTGACACCCACTTTCTTTAAAAAATCGTGGTTCAAAATAGCATTTTTGGGCTGAGATAAGCACTTTGGTGACATTTTCCTGTAACTTGTTCCCAGTACATTTTAAGTGGCTGCTGACTTTGTGAGGTCTGTAAAATTGGGTTTTAGGAGCCCAACACAAAATACATGAGCCCTAATGCCTTCTTTCAGACAAAACTGACTTCCACTTTCTTAAAAAAATCTTGGGTCAAAATAGCATTATTAGACTGAGATAAGCACTTTGGTGACATTTTCCTGTAACTTGTTCCCAGTACATTCTAAGTGGCTGCTGACTTTGTGAGGTCTCTAAAAGTGGGTTTTAGGAGCCCAACACAAAATACATGAGCCCCAATGCCTTCCTTCATACAAAACTGACACCCACTTTCCTTAAAAAATCGTGGCTCAAAATGGCATTTTTGGGCTGAGATAAGCACTTTGGTGACATTTTCCTGTAACTTGTTCCCAGTACATTCTAAGTGGCTGCTGACTTTGTGAGGTCTCTAAAAGTGGGTTTTAGGAGCCCAACACAAAATACATGAGCCCTAATGCCTTCTTTCAGACAAAACTGACTTCCACTTTCTTAAAAAAATCTTGGGTCAAAATAGCATTATTAGACTGAGATAAGCACTTTGGTGACATTTTCCTGTAACTTGTTCCCAGTACATTCTAAGTGGCTGCTGACTTTGTGAGGTCTCTAAAAGTGGGTTTTAGGAGCCCAACACAAAATACATGAGCCCCAATGCCTTCCTTCATACAAAACTGACACCCACTTTCCTTAAAAAATCGTGGCTCAAAATGGCATTTTTGGGCTGAGATAAGCACTTTGGTGACATTTTCCTGTAACTTGTTCCCAGTACATTCTAAGTGGCTGCTGACTTTGTGAGGTCTCTAAAAGTGGGTTTTAGGAGCCCAACACAAAATACATGAGCCCCAATGCCTTCCTTCATACAAAACTGACACCCACTTTCCTTAAAAAATCGTGGCTCAAAATGGCATTTTTGGGCTGAGATAAGCACTTTGGTGACATTTTCCTGTAACTTGTTCCCAGTACATTCTAAGTGGCTGCTGACTTTGTGAGGTCTCTAAAAGTGGGTTTTAGGAGCCCAACACAAAATACATGAGCCCCAATGCCTTCCTTCATACAAAACTGACACCCACTTTCCTTAAAAAATCGTGGCTCAAAATGGCATTTTTGGGCTGAGATAAGCACTTTGGTGACATTTTCCTGTAACTTGTTCCCAGTACATTCTAAGTGGCTGCTGACTTTGTGAGGTCTCTAAAAGTGGGTTTTAGGAGCCCAACACAAAATACATGAGCCCTAATGCCTTCTTTCAGACAAAACTGACTTCCACTTTCTTAAAAAAATCTTGGGTCAAAATAGCATTATTAGACTGAGATAAGCACTTTGGTGACATTTTCCTGTAACTTGTTCCCAGTACATTCTAAGTGGCTGCTGACTTTGTGAGGTCTCTAAAAGTGGGTTTTAGGAGCCCAACACAAAATACATGAGCCCCAATGCCTTCCTTCATACAAAACTGACACCCACTTTCCTTAAAAAATCGTGGCTCAAAATGGCATTTTTGGGCTGAGATAAGCACTTTGGTGACATTTTCCTGTAACTTGTTCCCAGTACATTCTAAGTGGCTGCTGACTTTGTGAGGTCTCTAAAAGTGGGTTTTAGGAGCCCAACACAAAATACATGAGCCCTAATGCCTTCTTTCAGACAAAACTGACTTCCACTTTCTTAAAAAAATCTTGGGTCAAAATAGCATTATTAGACTGAGATAAGCACTTTGGTGACATTTTCCTGTAACTTGTTCCCAGTACATTCTAAGTGGCTGCTGACTTTGTGAGGTCTCTAAAAGTGGGTTTTAGGAGCCCAACACAAAATACATGAGCCCCAATGCCTTCCTTCATACAAAACTGACACCCACTTTCCTTAAAAAATCGTGGCTCAAAATGGCATTTTTGGGCTGAGATAAGCACTTTGGTGACATTTTCCTGTAACTTGTTCCCAGTACATTCTAAGTGGCTGCTGACTTTGTGAGGTCTCTAAAAGTGGGTTTTAGGAGCCCAACACAAAATACATGAGCCCTAATGCCTTCTTTCAGACAAAACTGACTTCCACTTTCTTAAAAAAATCTTGGGTCAAAATAGCATTATTAGACTGAGATAAGCACTTTGGTGACATTTTCCTGTAACTTGTTCCCAGTACATTCTAAGTGGCTGCTGACTTTGTGAGGTCTCTAAAAGTGGGTTTTAGGAGCCCAACACAAAATACATGAGCCCCAATGCCTTCCTTCATACAAAACTGACACCCACTTTCCTTAAAAAATCGTGGCTCAAAATGGCATTTTTGGGCTGAGATAAGCACTTTGGTGACATTTTCCTGTAACTTGTTCCCAGTACATTCTAAGTGGCTGCTGACTTTGTGAGGTCTCTAAAAGTGGGTTTTAGGAGCCCAACACAAAATACATGAGCCCTAATGCCTTCCTTCAGACAGAACTGACACCCACTTTCTTTAAAAAATCGTGGTTCAAAATAGCATTTTTGGGCTGAGATAAGCACTTTGGTGACATTTTCCTGTAACTTGTTCCCAGTACATTTTAAGTGGCTGCTGACTTTGTGAGGTCTGTAAAATTGGGTTTTAGGAGCCCAACACAAAATACATGGGCATTGGCCTTCCTTCATACAAAACTGACACCCACTTTCCTTAAAAAATCGTGGCTCAAAATGGCATTTTTGGGCTGAGATAAGCACTTTGGTGACATTTTCCTGTAACTTGTTCCCAGTACATTCTAAGTGGCTGCTGACTTTGTGAGGTCTCTAAAAGTGGGTTTTAGGAGCCCAACACAAAATACATGAGCCCCAATGCCTTCCTTCATACAAAACTGACACCCACTTTCCTTAAAAAATCGTGGCTCAAAATGGCATTTTTGGGCTGAGATAAGCACTTTGGTGACATTTTCCTGTAACTTGTTCCCAGTACATTCTAAGTGGCTGCTGACTTTGTGAGGTCTCTAAAAGTGGGTTTTAGGAGCCCAACACAAAATACATGAGCCCTAATGCCTTCTTTCAGACAAAACTGACTTCCACTTTCTTAAAAAAATCTTGGGTCAAAATAGCATTATTAGACTGAGATAAGCACTTTGGTGACATTTTCCTGTAACTTGTTCCCAGTACATTCTAAGTGGCTGCTGACTTTGTGAGGTCTCTAAAAGTGGGTTTTAGGAGCCCAACACAAAATACATGAGCCCCAATGCCTTCCTTCATACAAAACTGACACCCACTTTCCTTAAAAAATCGTGGCTCAAAATGGCATTTTTGGGCTGAGATAAGCACTTTGGTGACATTTTCCTGTAACTTGTTCCCAGTACATTCTAAGTGGCTGCTGACTTTGTGAGGTCTCTAAAAGTGGGTTTTAGGAGCCCAACACAAAATACATGAGCCCTAATGCCTTCTTTCAGACAAAACTGACTTCCACTTTCTTAAAAAAATCTTGGGTCAAAATAGCATTATTAGACTGAGATAAGCACTTTGGTGACATTTTCCTGTAACTTGTTCCCAGTACATTCTAAGTGGCTGCTGACTTTGTGAGGTCTCTAAAAGTGGGTTTTAGGAGCCCAACACAAAATACATGAGCCCCAATGCCTTCCTTCATACAAAACTGACACCCACTTTCCTTAAAAAATCGTGGCTCAAAATGGCATTTTTGGGCTGAGATAAGCACTTTGGTGACATTTTCCTGTAACTTGTTCCCAGTACATTCTAAGTGGCTGCTGACTTTGTGAGGTCTCTAAAAGTGGGTTTTAGGAGCCCAACACAAAATACATGAGCCCTAATGCCTTCTTTCAGACAAAACTGACTTCCACTTTCTTAAAAAAATCTTGGGTCAAAATAGCATTATTAGACTGAGATAAGCACTTTGGTGACATTTTCCTGTAACTTGTTCCCAGTACATTCTAAGTGGCTGCTGACTTTGTGAGGTCTCTAAAAGTGGGTTTTAGGAGCCCAACACAAAATACATGAGCCCCAATGCCTTCCTTCATACAAAACTGACACCCACTTTCCTTAAAAAATCGTGGCTCAAAATGGCATTTTTGGGCTGAGATAAGCACTTTGGTGACATTTTCCTGTAACTTGTTCCCAGTACATTCTAAGTGGCTGCTGACTTTGTGAGGTCTCTAAAAGTGGGTTTTAGGAGCCCAACACAAAATACATGAGCCCTAATGCCTTCTTTCAGACAAAACTGACTTCCACTTTCTTAAAAAAATCTTGGGTCAAAATAGCATTATTAGACTGAGATAAGCACTTTGGTGACATTTTCCTGTAACTTGTTCCCAGTACATTCTAAGTGGCTGCTGACTTTGTGAGGTCTCTAAAAGTGGGTTTTAGGAGCCCAACACAAAATACATGAGCCCCAATGCCTTCCTTCATACAAAACTGACACCCACTTTCCTTAAAAAATCGTGGCTCAAAATGGCATTTTTGGGCTGAGATAAGCACTTTGGTGACATTTTCCTGTAACTTGTTCCCAGTACATTCTAAGTGGCTGCTGACTTTGTGAGGTCTCTAAAAGTGGGTTTTAGGAGCCCAACACAAAATACATGAGCCCTAATGCCTTCTTTCAGACAAAACTGACTTCCACTTTCTTAAAAAAATCTTGGGTCAAAATAGCATTATTAGACTGAGATAAGCACTTTGGTGACATTTTCCTGTAACTTGTTCCCAGTACATTCTAAGTGGCTGCTGACTTTGTGAGGTCTCTAAAAGTGGGTTTTAGGAGCCCAACACAAAATACATGAGCCCCAATGCCTTCCTTCATACAAAACTGACACCCACTTTCCTTAAAAAATCGTGGCTCAAAATGGCATTTTTGGGCTGAGATAAGCACTTTGGTGACATTTTCCTGTAACTTGTTCCCAGTACATTCTAAGTGGCTGCTGACTTTGTGAGGTCTCTAAAAGTGGGTTTTAGGAGCCCAACACAAAATACATGAGCCCTAATGCCTTCTTTCAGACAAAACTGACTTCCACTTTCTTAAAAAAATCTTGGGTCAAAATAGCATTATTAGACTGAGATAAGCACTTTGGTGACATTTTCCTGTAACTTGTTCCCAGTACATTCTAAGTGGCTGCTGACTTTGTGAGGTCTCTAAAAGTGGGTTTTAGGAGCCCAACACAAAATACATGAGCCCCAATGCCTTCCTTCATACAAAACTGACACCCACTTTCCTTAAAAAATCGTGGCTCAAAATGGCATTTTTGGGCTGAGATAAGCACTTTGGTGACATTTTCCTGTAACTTGTTCCCAGTACATTCTAAGTGGCTGCTGACTTTGTGAGGTCTCTAAAAGTGGGTTTTAGGAGCCCAACACAAAATACATGAGCCCTAATGCCTTCTTTCAGACAAAACTGACTTCCACTTTCTTAAAAAAATCTTGGGTCAAAATAGCATTATTAGACTGAGATAAGCACTTTGGTGACATTTTCCTGTAACTTGTTCCCAGTACATTCTAAGTGGCTGCTGACTTTGTGAGGTCTCTAAAAGTGGGTTTTAGGAGCCCAACACAAAATACATGAGCCCCAATGCCTTCCTTCATACAAAACTGACACCCACTTTCCTTAAAAAATCGTGGCTCAAAATGGCATTTTTGGGCTGAGATAAGCACTTTGGTGACATTTTCCTGTAACTTGTTCCCAGTACATTCTAAGTGGCTGCTGACTTTGTGAGGTCTCTAAAAGTGGGTTTTAGGAGCCCAACACAAAATACATGAGCCCTAATGCCTTCTTTCAGACAAAACTGACTTCCACTTTCTTAAAAAAATCTTGGGTCAAAATAGCATTATTAGACTGAGATAAGCACTTTGGTGACATTTTCCTGTAACTTGTTCCCAGTACATTCTAAGTGGCTGCTGACTTTGTGAGGTCTCTAAAAGTGGGTTTTAGGAGCCCAACACAAAATACATGAGCCCCAATGCCTTCCTTCATACAAAACTGACACCCACTTTCCTTAAAAAATCGTGGCTCAAAATGGCATTTTTGGGCTGAGATAAGCACTTTGGTGACATTTTCCTGTAACTTGTTCCCAGTACATTCTAAGTGGCTGCTGACTTTGTGAGGTCTCTAAAAGTGGGTTTTAGGAGCCCAACACAAAATACATGAGCCCTAATGCCTTCTTTCAGACAAAACTGACTTCCACTTTCTTAAAAAAATCTTGGGTCAAAATAGCATTATTAGACTGAGATAAGCACTTTGGTGACATTTTCCTGTAACTTGTTCCCAGTACATTCTAAGTGGCTGCTGACTTTGTGAGGTCTCTAAAAGTGGGTTTTAGGAGCCCAACACAAAATACATGAGCCCCAATGCCTTCCTTCATACAAAACTGACACCCACTTTCCTTAAAAAATCGTGGCTCAAAATGGCATTTTTGGGCTGAGATAAGCACTTTGGTGACATTTTCCTGTAACTTGTTCCCAGTACATTCTAAGTGGCTGCTGACTTTGTGAGGTCTCTAAAAGTGGGTTTTAGGAGCCCAACACAAAATACATGAGCCCTAATGCCTTCTTTCAGACAAAACTGACTTCCACTTTCTTAAAAAAATCTTGGGTCAAAATAGCATTATTAGACTGAGATAAGCACTTTGGTGACATTTTCCTGTAACTTGTTCCCAGTACATTCTAAGTGGCTGCTGACTTTGTGAGGTCTCTAAAAGTGGGTTTTAGGAGCCCAACACAAAATACATGAGCCCCAATGCCTTCCTTCATACAAAACTGACACCCACTTTCCTTAAAAAATCGTGGCTCAAAATGGCATTTTTGGGCTGAGATAAGCACTTTGGTGACATTTTCCTGTAACTTGTTCCCAGTACATTCTAAGTGGCTGCTGACTTTGTGAGGTCTCTAAAAGTGGGTTTTAGGAGCCCAACACAAAATACATGAGCCCCAATGCCTTCCTTCATACAAAACTGACACCCACTTTCCTTAAAAAATCGTGGCTCAAAATGGCATTTTTGGGCTGAGATAAGCACTTTGGTGACATTTTCCTGTAACTTGTTCCCAGTACATTCTAAGTGGCTGCTGACTTTGTGAGGTCTCTAAAAGTGGGTTTTAGGAGCCCAACACAAAATACATGAGCCCTAATGCCTTCTTTCAGACAAAACTGACTTCCACTTTCTTAAAAAAATCTTGGGTCAAAATAGCATTATTAGACTGAGATAAGCACTTTGGTGACATTTTCCTGTAACTTGTTCCCAGTACATTCTAAGTGGCTGCTGACTTTGTGAGGTCTCTAAAAGTGGGTTTTAGGAGCCCAACACAAAATACATGAGCCCCAATGCCTTCCTTCATACAAAACTGACACCCACTTTCCTTAAAAAATCGTGGCTCAAAATGGCATTTTTGGGCTGAGATAAGCACTTTGGTGACATTTTCCTGTAACTTGTTCCCAGTACATTCTAAGTGGCTGCTGACTTTGTGAGGTCTCTAAAAGTGGGTTTTAGGAGCCCAACACAAAATACATGAGCCCTAATGCCTTCTTTCAGACAAAACTGACTTCCACTTTCTTAAAAAAATCTTGGGTCAAAATAGCATTATTAGACTGAGATAAGCACTTTGGTGACATTTTCCTGTAACTTGTTCCCAGTACATTCTAAGTGGCTGCTGACTTTGTGAGGTCTCTAAAAGTGGGTTTTAGGAGCCCAACACAAAATACATGAGCCCCAATGCCTTCCTTCATACAAAACTGACACCCACTTTCCTTAAAAAATCGTGGCTCAAAATGGCATTTTTGGGCTGAGATAAGCACTTTGGTGACATTTTCCTGTAACTTGTTCCCAGTACATTCTAAGTGGCTGCTGACTTTGTGAGGTCTCTAAAAGTGGGTTTTAGGAGCCCAACACAAAATACATGAGCCCTAATGCCTTCTTTCAGACAAAACTGACTTCCACTTTCTTAAAAAAATCTTGGGTCAAAATAGCATTATTAGACTGAGATAAGCACTTTGGTGACATTTTCCTGTAACTTGTTCCCAGTACATTCTAAGTGGCTGCTGACTTTGTGAGGTCTCTAAAAGTGGGTTTTAGGAGCCCAACACAAAATACATGAGCCCCAATGCCTTCCTTCATACAAAACTGACACCCACTTTCCTTAAAAAATCGTGGCTCAAAATGGCATTTTTGGGCTGAGATAAGCACTTTGGTGACATTTTCCTGTAACTTGTTCCCAGTACATTCTAAGTGGCTGCTGACTTTGTGAGGTCTCTAAAAGTGGGTTTTAGGAGCCCAACACAAAATACATGAGCCCTAATGCCTTCTTTCAGACAAAACTGACTTCCACTTTCTTAAAAAAATCTTGGGTCAAAATAGCATTATTAGACTGAGATAAGCACTTTGGTGACATTTTCCTGTAACTTGTTCCCAGTACATTCTAAGTGGCTGCTGACTTTGTGAGGTCTCTAAAAGTGGGTTTTAGGAGCCCAACACAAAATACATGAGCCCCAATGCCTTCCTTCATACAAAACTGACACCCACTTTCCTTAAAAAATCCTGGCTCAAAATGGCATTTTTGGGCTGAGATAAGCACTTTGGTGACATTTTCCTGTAACTTGTTCCCAGTACATTCTAAGTGGCTGCTGACTTTGTGAGGTCTCTAAAAGTGGGTTTTAGGAGCCCAACACAAAATACATGAGCCCCAATGCCTTCCTTCATACAAAACTGACACCCACTTTCCTTAAAAAATCGTGGCTCAAAATGGCATTTTTGGGCTGAGATAAGCACTTTGGTGACATTTTCCTGTAACTTGTTCCCAGTACATTCTAAGTGGCTGCTGACTTTGTGAGGTCTCTAAAAGTGGGTTTTAGGAGCCCAACACAAAATACATGAGCCCTAATGCCTTCTTTCAGACAAAACTGACTTCCACTTTCTTAAAAAAATCTTGGGTCAAAATAGCATTATTAGACTGAGATAAGCACTTTGGTGACATTTTCCTGTAACTTGTTCCCAGTACATTCTAAGTGGCTGCTGACTTTGTGAGGTCTCTAAAAGTGGGTTTTAGGAGCCCAACACAAAATACATGAGCCCCAATGCCTTCCTTCATACAAAACTGACACCCACTTTCCTTAAAAAATCCTGGCTCAAAATGGCATTTTTGGGCTGAGATAAGCACTTTGGTGACATTTTCCTGTAACTTGTTCCCAGTACATTCTAAGTGGCTGCTGACTTTGTGAGGTCTCTAAAAGTGGGTTTTAGGAGCCCAACACAAAATACATGAGCCCTAATGCCTTCTTTCAGACAAAACTGACTTCCACTTTCTTAAAAAAATCTTGGGTCAAAATAGCATTATTAGACTGAGATAAGCACTTTGGTGACATTTTCCTGTAACTTGTTCCCAGTACATTCTAAGTGGCTGCTGACTTTGTGAGGTCTCTAAAAGTGGGTTTTAGGAGCCCAACACAAAATACATGAGCCCCAATGCCTTCCTTCATACAAAACTGACACCCACTTTCCTTAAAAAATCGTGGCTCAAAATGGCATTTTTGGGCTGAGATAAGCACTTTGGTGACATTTTCCTGTAACTTGTTCCCAGTACATTCTAAGTGGCTGCTGACTTTGTGAGGTCTCTAAAAGTGGGTTTTAGGAGCCCAACACAAAATACATGAGCCCTAATGCCTTCTTTCAGACAAAACTGACTTCCACTTTCTTAAAAAAATCTTGGGTCAAAATAGCATTATTAGACTGAGATAAGCACTTTGGTGACATTTTCCTGTAACTTGTTCCCAGTACATTCTAAGTGGCTGCTGACTTTGTGAGGTCTCTAAAAGTGGGTTTTAGGAGCCCAACACAAAATACATGAGCCCCAATGCCTTCCTTCATACAAAACTGACACCCACTTTCCTTAAAAAATCCTGGCTCAAAATGGCATTTTTGGGCTGAGATAAGCACTTTGGTGACATTTTCCTGTAACTTGTTCCCAGTACATTCTAAGTGGCTGCTGACTTTGTGAGGTCTCTAAAAGTGGGTTTTAGGAGCCCAACACAAAATACATGAGCCCTAATGCCTTCTTTCAGACAAAACTGACTTCCACTTTCTTAAAAAAATCTTGGGTCAAAATAGCATTATTAGACTGAGATAAGCACTTTGGTGACATTTTCCTGTAACTTGTTCCCAGTACATTCTAAGTGGCTGCTGACTTTGTGAGGTCTCTAAAAGTGGGTTTTAGGAGCCCAACACAAAATACATGAGCCCCAATGCCTTCCTTCATACAAAACTGACACCCACTTTCCTTAAAAAATCGTGGCTCAAAATGGCATTTTTGGGCTGAGATAAGCACTTTGGTGACATTTTCCTGTAACTTGTTCCCAGTACATTCTAAGTGGCTGCTGACTTTGTGAGGTCTCTAAAAGTGGGTTTTAGGAGCCCAACACAAAATACATGAGCCCTAATGCCTTCTTTCAGACAAAACTGACTTCCACTTTCTTAAAAAAATCTTGGGTCAAAATAGCATTATTAGACTGAGATAAGCACTTTGGTGACATTTTCCTGTAACTTGTTCCCAGTACATTCTAAGTGGCTGCTGACTTTGTGAGGTCTCTAAAAGTGGGTTTTAGGAGCCCAACACAAAATACATGAGCCCCAATGCCTTCCTTCATACAAAACTGACACCCACTTTCCTTAAAAAATCGTGGCTCAAAATGGCATTTTTGGGCTGAGATAAGCACTTTGGTGACATTTTCCTGTAACTTGTTCCCAGTACATTCTAAGTGGCTGCTGACTTTGTGAGGTCTCTAAAAGTGGGTTTTAGGAGCCCAACACAAAATACATGAGCCCTAATGCCTTCTTTCAGACAAAACTGACTTCCACTTTCTTAAAAAAATCTTGGGTCAAAATAGCATTATTAGACTGAGATAAGCACTTTGGTGACATTTTCCTGTAACTTGTTCCCAGTACATTCTAAGTGGCTGCTGACTTTGTGAGGTCTCTAAAAGTGGGTTTTAGGAGCCCAACACAAAATACATGAGCCCCAATGCCTTCCTTCATACAAAACTGACACCCACTTTCCTTAAAAAATCGTGGCTCAAAATGGCATTTTTGGGCTGAGATAAGCACTTTGGTGACATTTTCCTGTAACTTGTTCCCAGTACATTCTAAGTGGCTGCTGACTTTGTGAGGTCTCTAAAAGTGGGTTTTAGGAGCCCAACACAAAATACATGAGCCCTAATGCCTTCTTTCAGACAAAACTGACTTCCACTTTCTTAAAAAAATCTTGGGTCAAAATAGCATTATTAGACTGAGATAAGCACTTTGGTGACATTTTCCTGTAACTTGTTCCCAGTACATTCTAAGTGGCTGCTGACTTTGTGAGGTCTCTAAAAGTGGGTTTTAGGAGCCCAACACAAAATACATGAGCCCCAATGCCTTCCTTCATACAAAACTGACACCCACTTTCCTTAAAAAATCGTGGCTCAAAATGGCATTTTTGGGCTGAGATAAGCACTTTGGTGACATTTTCCTGTAACTTGTTCCCAGTACATTCTAAGTGGCTGCTGACTTTGTGAGGTCTCTAAAAGTGGGTTTTAGGAGCCCAACACAAAATACATGAGCCCTAATGCCTTCTTTCAGACAAAACTGACTTCCACTTTCTTAAAAAAATCTTGGGTCAAAATAGCATTATTAGACTGAGATAAGCACTTTGGTGACATTTTCCTGTAACTTGTTCCCAGTACATTCTAAGTGGCTGCTGACTTTGTGAGGTCTCTAAAAGTGGGTTTTAGGAGCCCAACACAAAATACATGAGCCCCAATGCCTTCCTTCATACAAAACTGACACCCACTTTCCTTAAAAAATCGTGGCTCAAAATGGCATTTTTGGGCTGAGATAAGCACTTTGGTGACATTTTCCTGTAACTTGTTCCCAGTACATTCTAAGTGGCTGCTGACTTTGTGAGGTCTCTAAAAGTGGGTTTTAGGAGCCCAACACAAAATACATGAGCCCTAATGCCTTCTTTCAGACAAAACTGACTTCCACTTTCTTAAAAAAATCTTGGGTCAAAATAGCATTATTAGACTGAGATAAGCACTTTGGTGACATTTTCCTGTAACTTGTTCCCAGTACATTCTAAGTGGCTGCTGACTTTGTGAGGTCTCTAAAAGTGGGTTTTAGGAGCCCAACACAAAATACATGAGCCCCAATGCCTTCCTTCATACAAAACTGACACCCACTTTCCTTAAAAAATCCTGGCTCAAAATGGCATTTTTGGGCTGAGATAAGCACTTTGGTGACATTTTCCTGTAACTTGTTCCCAGTACATTCTAAGTGGCTGCTGACTTTGTGAGGTCTCTAAAAGTGGGTTTTAGGAGCCCAACACAAAATACATGAGCCCTAATGCCTTCTTTCAGACAAAACTGACTTCCACTTTCTTAAAAAAATCTTGGGTCAAAATAGCATTATTAGACTGAGATAAGCACTTTGGTGACATTTTCCTGTAACTTGTTCCCAGTACATTCTAAGTGGCTGCTGACTTTGTGAGGTCTCTAAAAGTGGGTTTTAGGAGCCCAACACAAAATACATGAGCCCCAATGCCTTCCTTCATACAAAACTGACACCCACTTTCCTTAAAAAATC